>NC_036852.1:7111421-7256535 GCF_002910315.2 Salvelinus sp. IW2-2015
GTACTTCTGGCACATTGACAGACATGTGTATTGTCCCTGCCTACTAAAACAAAGTAAGTAATAAAGAAATGTGTTGTTCTCTCCCACTACAGTTGCATCCTGGGCTTTGTGAGTAAGGAGAGGGCAAAGGCCATGCTGACTGGGAAGTGTCCAGACGTTCCTCTGCGCTTCAGTGAGAGTAGCAGAGACGGAGCCATCACATTCACTTGGGTGGAACACGACCTAAACGGTGAGCAGCACACATGGGCATTTACAACTAAAGGTGCATATATTGAATCTGTGTTTTTTATTTTTTATTTTAACATTTACATTACATTTAAGTCATTTAGCGGACGCTCTTATCCAGAGCGACTTACAAATTGGTGCATTCACCTTATGATATCCAGTGAACAACCACTTTACAATAGTGCATCTAACTCTTTTAAGAGGGGGGGCGGGGTTAGAAGGATTACTTTATCCTATCCTAGGTATTCCTTAAAGAGGTGGGGTTTCAGGTGTCTCCGAAGGTGTGATTGACTCCGCTACCTGGCGTCGTGAGGAGTTGTGTCCACCATTGGGGTGCCAGACCAGCGAACAGTTTGACTGGGCTGAGCGGGAACTGTACTTCCTCAAGGTAGGAGGCGAGCAGGCCAGAGGTGGATGAACGCAGTGCCCTGTTTGGGTGTAGGGCCTGATCAGAGCCTGAAGCGTAGCGGAGGTGCCGTTCCCCTCACAGCTCCGTAGGCAAGCACCATGGTCTTGTAGCGGATGCGAGCTTCAACTGGAAGCCAGTGAGAAGCGGAGAGCGGGCGGTGACGTGAGAGAACTTGGGAAGGTTGAACACCAGACGGGCTGCGGCTTCTGGATGAGTTGTAGGGTTTAATGGCACAGGCAGTGGACCCAGCCAACAGCGAGTTGCAGTAATCCAGACGGGAGATGACAAGATGCCTGGATTAGGACTGCGCCGCTTCCTGTGTGGAGGCAGGGTCGATACTCTGCGAATGTTGTAGAGCATGAACCTACAGGAACGGCCACCACCTTGATGTTAGTTGAGAACGACAGGTGTGTCCAGGATCACGCCAAGGTTCTTAGCGCTCTGAGGAGAGACACAAGGAGTTGTCAACCGTGATGGCGAGATCATGGAACGGGCAGTCCTTCCCCGGGAGGAAGAGCAGCTCCGTCTTGCCGAGTTCAGCTTGAGGTGGGTGATCCGTCATCCACACTGATATGTCTGCCATCAGAAGGGGAAAGGAGAAGATTAATTGTGTGTCGTCTGCATAGCAATGATAGGAGAGACCATGTGAGGATATGACAGAGCAAGTGACTTGGTGTATAGCGGAGAATAGGAGAGGCCTAGAACAGAGCCCTGGGGGACACCAGTGGTGAGAGCACGGTGGTCGGCAGACAGATTCTCGCCACGGCCACCTGGTAGGAGCGACCTGTCAGGTAGGACGCAAATCCAAGCGTGGGCCGCGCCGGAGATGCCCCAACTCGAGAGGGTGGAGAGGAGGATCTGATGTTCACAGTATCAAAGGCAAGCGATAGTCTAGAAGGATGAGAGCAGAGGAGAGAGAGTTACTTTAGCAGTGCGGAGCGCCTCCGTGAACAGAGAAGAGCAGTCTCAGTTGAATGACTAGTCTTGAAACCTGACTGATTTGGATCAAAAGGTCATTCTGAGAGAGATAGCAGGAGAGCTGCCAAGACGGCACGTTCAAAGAGTTTGTGGAGAGAAAAGAAAGAAGGGATACTGTCTGTAGTGTTGACATCGGAGGGACGAGTTGTAGTTTTTTCAGAAGGGGTGCAACTCTCGCTCTCTTGAAGACGGAAAGGACGTAAGCCAAGCGGTCAAGGATGAGTTGAGAGCGAGGTGAGTAAGGGAGAAGGTCTCCGGAAAGACTGCGAGAAAGAGAGGAAGGGTCAAGCGGGGCGCTGTTGGGCGGACCGCCGTCACAAGACGCGAGATTTCATCTGGAGGAGAGGGGAGAAAGAGTCAAAGCACAGGGTAGGCAGTGTGAGCAGAACCAGCGGTGTCGTTTGACTTAGCAAACGAGAGATCGGATGTCGTCGACCTTCTTTTCAAAATGGTGACGAAGTCATCCGCAGAGAGGAGGGAGGGGGGGAGGGAGATTCCAGGAGGAGGAAGAAGTGGCAAAGAGCTTCCATAGGTAAGGCAGATGCTTGGAAATTTAAGGTGGTAGAAAGTGGCTTTCAGCAGCAAGGACAGAAGAGGAAAATGTAGCAGAGGAGGAGTGAAAGGATCCAGGTCCGCAGGGAGGCGAGTTCTCCCTCATTTCCGCTCGGCTGCCCGGAGCCCTGTTCTGTGAGCTCGCAATGAGTCGTCGACCACGGAGCAGGAGGGAGGACCGAGCCGGCCTGGAGATAGGGGACATAGAGAGTCAAAGGATGCAGAAAGGAGGAGAGGAGGGTTGAGGAGGCAAATCAGGAGATAGGTTGGAGAGGTTGAGCAGAGGGAAGAGATGATAGGATGGAAGAGGAGAGAGTAGCGGGGAGAGAGAGCGAAGTTGGGACGCGCGATACCCATCCGATAGGGCAGAGTGGGAAGTGTTGGATTGAGAGCGAGAGGGAAAAGGACACAAAGGTAGTGGTCGGAGACTTGGAGGGGAGTTGCAATGAGATTAGTGGAAAACAGCATCTAGTAAAGATGAGGTCAAGCGTATTGCCTGCTTGTGGAGTAGGGGAGAAGTGAGAGGTGAGGGTCAAAAGAGGAGAGGAGTGGAAAGAAGGAGCAGTAGAGGAATGAGTCAAAGGTAGACGTGGGAGGTTAAAGTCACCCAGAACTGTGAGAGTGAGCCATGCTCAGGAAAGGAACTTATCAAGGCTCGAGCTCATTGATGAAACTCTCCAAGGGAAAACTCTGGAGAAAACAAAAAAAAAAAAGATAAAAAAAATAATTCAACACAAGGCAACACTAGATTAAAGCGTGGCACAACACACACAGTAAGTCTGGACACACAAAACCCTAGACACCACATAAATGAGCAACGATTGACTGAGGAGCACACACTACGAAACAACATCCTCAAACTGGGGACACCACAACACACACGGGACGTGCATATGGACACACAACACAACACTAGCAAGGCTATCACACAGGCACACACGAGCAAAGCACACAACGACTGACCGACAGAAATAGCCATCCACAAACCTTTATTGAGAGCACAGATTGGCACACATATCACACGACATGGAAAACAGAACCCTGGAACACACACATAACAGCCTATGCCACGCACCCCACACACCCCAGCTGACCACACCCGACAAAGCATTTATTCGAGCCCACGCACGACACCATTGGACACGGAGTACCCCACGACACAGAATTGGCAATCAGTTACACGCGACACATACAGACGAGCCAGCAACGACGAGCACACACACACACTGACACAACACACACACAGCGACACAGCAGACACACCATTGGACATATGACACACACACACACACACAACTGCGACAACAGCACACAAATTAGTGCACACACAACCTGGACACACACATTGGACACACACACACACACACATGATAACACACACACACAACACTGGAGACACACACAGTGGAACACACAAGTGCTACACACTCTGACACACACACACACACACATATTGGACACCCACACACACATGGACACACGCACACACACAATTGGAACACACACACACACACACATTGGACACACACATCGAAGTGAGCCGATTAAATCCCACGCACCAATGCATCTACCTCTTCTGATCGCCACAAACACAAACATACACAACGTTACCCAATGCCGAACCACAGATCCCGCAATTGGAACAGGGAACCTAGCAACCGGGACACACAAGCATAGCCCAATTGAACACCAAAATGAACTCCCTACAGCCCCACTAGATGAGCACCCTGCACAGCCAATGGCCAGGTAAACACCAAGACAGAGCCAGCCTAGTCCTGGGAACACCACGCAACCACCAACTGCGAAACCTACTACTGACGATCGGAGCACACATTGACGATGCCACGAACATTGGGCATCGAGAAACAACCAGGACTTAAGCACACAAATTGAGCCATCACACGGCACCAGCCAATATTGGACCACACAAACCCTAGACACACATGGCGCACCGACCACTTGGACACAACACACACACTGGACGATGACCACACACTAAGCATATGGATGCTCTTACACTGAACTACGAATTACGGAGAATCCATCACCTTATAGCCAAGCTAGACCACAGAGAGACACGAGAGAACACAGGCAGATACACCATATGTAGCAGACAACACACCATCAAGCTTGACCAGAGCACGACTGAAACAACACTGAAACACACATACCACTGACCACCACACACACACACACATATTGACACACACCACACATGTTGGACACACGCACACACACATTGACATTACACGCACACATACACACACACACCACACACACACACTGGCGACACACACACACACACACACATGACACACACATTGGACACACACACACTGGACTACAAACATGACACACAGACACACACAGTGAACAAACACACACCAAAGCACATATTGGAGAGCACACCACAATGTTCATTACGACACACAAAGCTCCTAGAACACTTAAACAAAGATGCAAGAATTGGGACAATGGCAAACACAAAAACATGCAACACACGATCACGACTACCACGTGTCGAAAACACATAAACACACACACACTCCGGACAACCACAATGTTCACGAACTAGAGTATCATTTAAACACTACGTTGAGCACCCCCCACCCAAATATAAGAAAAAATCAACTCTCTAAATTATGTTGGACAACACTCAAAAACCCTGGATACGAAACACTGTAGTACATACCCTAGGCATCGACCATCAGTACCACTGGACACCATATGGACACATACACACACACCACACGCTGGATCACAGAACGAACTAACACGACGCTAACTGGGCCAAACCAGACAGGGTATCGCACACCACATGCACACCACTGGAAAACAGACAGCTTGTTGGAGACACATCCATACCATCATCGTTGAACTGAGCCTGATCACAACGCACACACCCACACACATGACACACACAAACCACACATTAGAAACTAGGCTTTACACACACACATTAGGACACACACACCACACACACACCACCAATTTGACACATACAGAGTAAAACCGTCTTGGACACACACACAGCACGCCGCACACACCAGTGTGGTACACACACACACACACACGACAACACCCTGTAGAGTCATCAAATACGCATACACACATAATTGAACCATAACACAACATTTATCTTTTGACGATATACAACAATAACAACAGAGCTGAGCGAAAACGTCAAACAACGAATAACAACCTGAACACACACATGTTATGGAGACTAACCACAATAAAACACTAACCCGCTTAGAACATCAAAGACGATCAGCATCTACCCGACTACACAGACTCTGGAAACAGATCGATAATCTGGACACGCTTGATCACACACACTCAACTGGGACTTATTGTCCACCACACACACATTGGTCAATACGACAAACGACAACAGTCGTAAACCTCTAAACCACAGCTTCGGAACCACTCACACTGGAAGCTTTTGGAGCGACCCAAGTGACACATGAGGCTCCAACCACACACACCATTGACAACAGCACTACCAGCGAACCAGATTGGACAACACCAGCAGCGAACCAACCCAGCAAGTCAGACCACCAGGAACGATTTGGACAACAGACAACAAAAATTATGTCTGAAGCCAACCTCAATCAACGAGCTAATACAGATTTAGGATAATTACTATCCTATACAACTACAACCACCAACCAACCACAAACCCAATAATCCATCTATGATGATACAAAATAAAACAACGCCCACAAAGCCAACAAATACTGAGACAATACCGTAACCGCTAGCAACACTAACGCACCAAAATCACAAGTTACAATTGTCCGACAGATTGTTCCGTATAACCTTACAAAACATGGCTAAGCTAGTTTGAAACTTCTAATAACAATAAATCACCAATCTAGCACAAAACCCTAGTCTGTCACTTTTGAACGACGCTGGCCTAGCTCGAAGGCACCCAGCTAGCAATCTGGTTGGACACGCAATCTACACGTATAGCGTTACAACACCAAAGACACTGCAGCAAAAATCAGAAGCGCGAACGCTAGGCAGAACCTCTCACACAACAACTACTAATTGACTCTAATACTAGACCACACAAGCACAATAACTTAGACTCCAAACACACACACACACACACACTCATTGGGAGCACACAATAACACAAAACGATGGACACACCACATGTATTGTAGACACACAAACCGTGGACACAAACACACATGGCGATCAACAGCACTCACACACACACAACACCAACAACAACTCAACCCAACCACGTACTAGACACTACACCCACAAACACCATTTGGACACCACACACATATTGGACACACAAACCCTGGACACACAACACACAGCACACTGTGACTGCTTGACACAGACACAGGACACAACACTGGACTACACCACACACTGACACTGACAACAATCAAGAACTATGACACATGAGACAACAGACACCAGAACTACACCGACACGTGGACAGACCCAAGAACACACGCCCTGGGGAAATGGCGAAACACACAACACACCACACACACACACACCCATCACACTCCGACCCTCCACACAACCTACACACACACTGGACACCCAAAACACACCAAACCGAGCATGAGAACACACAACAAAATCCAATACAGAAAGTTTCGGAAATCCATCTACACCCACACATAAATGGATCACACATATCATAACAAAATGAGAACAACACACAGCACACATTCTGGGACACAGACCACCAGACACACCTGTGCAAACACACAACAAACAGGGTTTCGCACTCATACACACAAACACCATTAGGAACACACTCCACCACACACACCATTGACGACAACTATGCCCAACCAAGCACACACACACATACGACACTCAGCCCATACACACCTACACAACACATTCATAGCTGGACTAATAACTAGTACTCCACAAGACATCACGACATCTCTGGAACAACAATCAACAACTTGAGATGTCGCATACAACAGAAAGCAAACCAACATACTAAACACACAATCATCTCTCCTCTCTTTATTCGGTAGAAGTTGGCTAGCTAGCAGTTGGCTAGCTAGCAGTGTTGACTAGGTAGGAGAACGGCAGCGCGGCGGACGAAAATAGCTGGCTAGCTAACCGATAATTACTCTAAACTACACAATTATCTTAGATACAAAGACAGCAAAGACAACTATGTAGCTAGCTAACACTACGCTAATCAAGTCGTTCCGTTGTTCCGTTGTAATGTAATAGTTTCTAATAGTTTCTACAGTGCTGCTATTCGGTGGCTAGCTGGCTAGCTAGCAGTGTTGACTACGTTACGTTACGTTAGAAGAACGAAAATAGCTGGCTAGCAAACCTCGATAAATACTCTAAACTACACAATTATCTTTGATACAAAGACGGCTATGTAGCTAGCTAAGATCAAACAAATCACACCGTTGTACTGTTGTACTGTAATGAAATGAAATGTAATACTACCTGTGGAGCGAAGCGGAATGCGACTACTCGCTCCAACTGGGAAGTCAGGGTGGATTCCCCCCAAAATACATTCATAAAAAAACAAGCACATTTCTCAACAAAGAGTTCCTCAACCAACAACCTGAATTGCCCAAAGGGCACCAATGCACCCAACTGTAGATTATTTTCAAGATGGTTCCATAAATGAGGTGTGAATCAATTAAAAGCTGTTTTATCCTAAATCTGTAGTGACAGAAGGAATTTCAAGAGTTAACCATCCCTGTGARGGAGTATGGTATCTCATACTTCTATAGGTTAGTAACAATGTTAGGTAAATGCAGTTTTTTTGCAAAAGGGCTTTATAAATTAACAGAATGCAATATTTTGACCAATGCGATATCAGAGCCTACTTTCTGTTAGAATGCAACGATGAATGCTAAACCTGTCGCCAGTGACATACCTGTTACCCATGTTCCACAGATAAGCCTGTATTCCATGCAGTGGAGCCCTACACCAAGAAGGAGGTGTCTGGCGTCTCTCTGCCTGACATCATCCGAACCTACAAGGTGATGGCAGCTGAGAACATCCCAGAGAACCCACTCCACTTCCTCTACCCAGACATCCCTAAAGACAAGTCCTTCGGAAAGTACTACACCAGGGCCTCTGAGGGTAAGCATCCAGCAACCTTTTTGTTTCAAATCATATATTATTTACAAGGTCTCGTGAGAAGGTCACCCGTGACTGAGGTAAAAAATGTATGGAATAAATAGGATTTAACCGTTATTTCCTTTTTGTTGTTGTTTTGTTCCTGATGCTTTCCTAAATCTCTCAGATGCATTACAGACACCTCAAACCATACTTCGTTTAGATTTATTTTTGGCCATGTATGAATTTTTTTTTTCTATGTGTTTCTATGGGCTAAGGCCAATTCAGTCTTTCATCAAATCATTTGTATGTATTTTATGGGAATACCTACAAGGTTCCTAAACTCAATCAAATAGCTTAATGGTCCATCTTATGACCATAATAAAACAATTCCATATGTTAGCTTTGTAGATATCGCCTTAGACTCCTAGGGGTTCAGCTTGTGGTGTCATAGGTCAAAACAGCTGACCCGTTCCTGTTAGTCTCAGCTTTCCATAGTGGGGTGATTTTTGTTTCTGGCTTAAACAGTTCGGACTTGACAGATGTTGTCGTTGGAAGAAAACAAAGTTGGCATGCGAAGGACCGACTTCAAACGAGTCCCATGAAGCAAAAACAGCCATGAGTCTCAGCTTTCCATAATGGGGTCACTCTGCTGTAGAGCTGCCTGTTTCCACCGCAGATGGGGTCAACCGACATCATCGGCAGATGTTGTGTATTGAGACGCAGTCCATGCAAAAACAAAAGTCTCTAGGTTAAACAGACAGATTAGTTTTCCATGCGGGCACCGACATCGACTATCGGCATATTAAATATAAGTGTATACAAAATAATAATAATAAGACATGATAGATTTCACATTATAGAATTAAAAATCTAATGTTGGTCAGAAAATAGAAGTGATAAGCTTAGGCATTCTATTTCTGTTTAAAATCCCCTCAATGACCATGATGTCTGGTAAACCTTTGAGAGGTTTTGTTCATTATAAACATCCCCAATCTTCCATCTGGTCCACCATTTTGTTTTTCAGCATCAGAGCCCATGGATGTGGAGAGTCCCACCGACACAGGATACGTACAGACCGATATCATATCAGTGTCAAAACTGTAAGTTTACCCTTCATACGTTACATATTTCGTAATCTATAACAGGAAAACATTTTATTTGCAGTGTTCTAGTTTGGGTATAATCCATAATCTGACTTAATTTACCCTTATTTTTGCAATGTGTTTTAGTCCCCGTCTAGACTGCAAGACAAGATGATGCTCATGTCGCCAGAAGTGGAAAGTAGAACACCATTGTTGGAGTGGAAGCCCTAAGAATATTGATACTGCTGTGGTAAGTTACATATTTTATTTATTTAACCTTTATTTAACTAGGCAAGTCAGTTAAAACTTCTTGCCACTATAGGGGTGCTGTTTCGCATTAGCATAATTTCCTCTACAGATTAAACGGCTTCCTACTCAATTCTTGCTCGTACAATATGCATATTATTATTATTATTGGATAGAAAACACTCTCTAGTTTCTATAGCCGTTGGAATTTTGTCTCTGAGTGAAACAGAACTCAATCTACAGCACTTTTCATGATAGGGAGTCAGATTTCAGACATCTTGGCCCCTGATCTGGAGTCAGTTAAAGGTCCGTGTAAATGCTATGGAGAAACAGACACTTCTTACGTCTTCCCCTGGATGTCAGTACGTGATGACGCTTTGAATGGAGTCGATTGCGCAATCAGGGGCTGTATAAAACAGCAAATACCGGGAAGTAGCTTCCCTTTGCTGCCTGCGCCTGGCGCACGAAGGATGTCGGACTCGCCTCCTTCCAAGCTTTTGTTTAGCCAGTAATATTTCTCTGGTCATGTTTTTACTCGTTAGAGGTGTTAAAAACATCATAAGGTAGTTAATTTAAACCGTTCTATAGCAATTTATATCCGTTTAGTGCGATTTTGAGGCATTTATTTCTGAGACACTTTGAACCGCTGGGCACGTTTCCAGTTCATGCCGAACGTTAGTGGGCATTTCCACATGGCAAGAGGACAGCTTTCGACCAAAAGACGATTAGACCCATGAAAGGATTCTTTGCCCAAGATTCTGATGGAAGAACAGCTCACAGTAAGAACAAATTTATGATGATAAATCGTGTTTCTGTCGAAAAATGTTAAACGCTTATGCCGCCATTTGTTTTGTATAGCTTCGCTTGGCGCAACCTGTATTGAAAAGTAAGGATAATTAAAAAAATGTAAATCAGCGATTGCATTAAGAACTAATTTGTCTTTCGATTCCTGTCAACCCTGTATTTTTTAGTCAAGTATATGATTAGCTTTTGATTAAACTAGATACTCAAAGATGGCGACCGACATTTCCAGGCTGTTTTGCTACTATTTTCATTGTATAACCACGGTTTTTTATGGCTAAATATGCACATTTTCGAACAAACTCTATATGTATGTCGTAATATGATGTTACAGGAGTGTCATCGGAAGAATTCTGAGAAGGTTAGTGAAAAAATTTATATATTTTGGCGATGATAACGATATCGCTCTCTTTGGCTTGAATTCATGCTGGGGTAACGTTTGCATATGTGGTATGCTAATATAACGATTTATTGTTTTTCGCCGTAAACACTTAGAAAATCTGAAATGTTGTCTGAATTCACAAGATCTGTGTCTTTCCATTTGCTATGTGCTGTGTATTTTTAAGAAATGATCCCGGATCCGGGGTTGAGGCTCGTTAGAGGTTAAGAACCAATTCTTATTTTACAATGACGGGCCTACCGGGGAACAGTGTTAACTGCCTTGTTCAGGGGCAGAACAACAGATTTTTACCTTGTCAGCTCGGGATTCGATCCGGTGATCCAGGTGAGTGCAGGGTGTGGTGTATATTGTATATCTTAAATGAATGCCTACATTCAGATATAGATCTCTCTGTTCATATCACTTACTCTTCCATTTCTTGACCAGTTGTCTTGGACAGGGATGTTGTTTCAATTCGTAGGCAAGTACTCTACATTTGAGGCTACTAAGCCCATGAAACAGGTCTGTGAGATTCTTTGATATGTTTAGCAAGCTCAGACTCCATGTCATCAGATATGAACTTGTGTGTCTCTGCTACTCTATAATAGCCTCTCTTTTACACCAATACATGTTAGTTTTCTTTTATATCAATGGAACTCTTCAGTGTCCTTCAGTCTATTTGTCTCGTCCGTTGCTGCTGCTCAAATGGACTTCTTCCCTTCTCTCACTGACCTGGCTGTTCTCTTAAGAACCTCAAGGGGGGTTAGACCCCTGCGTGCTTTACATTTGTATACACTGCCCCACGGGGTCTGCTCTTTAACATAGAAAATGCACTCAAGTTCATATGAATAACACTTTCTAATATATTATTGCATAAAACCATTTGCTCAATTTACCCACAGGCAAACATTTTGACTATATTAGCCTACACAGCTACAAGGATGCACTTTAATACTAGGTTTAGGACTTCATATTGTATCTTATAGTGACCCGAACTGATGTACAAAACAATCTTATAACCATCTACTTTGGTTATAAGTCAGTTTGATGGAAACGCATCCCTGAGAGGAAATGCCTATATTGTTTTATGCAGATTATAGAGTATTTGCGTGAAAATCTGTCGCAAATTGGATGGAAACCTAGCTACTGTTTGGAAATGGGGRAGAACCGTTGTGTTGAGATTGAGGTAATGGGGCAGGGAGGACAACAAGCTGATGCATYCCAGGCATATAAAGGTGAATTATTATTCATGTTGTAGCCAGGTTCCTGTTTCTATCATAGACATACATTTTCGTAATAAGTTTACTGTTATTGCTCATTGGTCTAGATGGCCCAGTGGTGCCAGCTGACCCTACTGGACCCTAATTACCAGGAGCAGGTCCACCAGCTCTATGATGACTCCTTCCCCATGGACATCAGACAGTACCTCAGCAAGTGGATTGAGAGCATCGACTGGTAAGCAAGCAGGGTTGAAGACTGCAGGCTGCTGTTAAATGGATATACAAAGATCTATTCTATTTGACCGGTATTCTACTGTACTCTACCCTTTTCAATTATATCTGTATTTTATTGTATTTCATCTCGTTCATCCAATCTTGATTCCCCTGTGAATCCATATCTATGTAGAGATAATGTTGCTGTTCTGAGATTGATATACAGTATGTCAATGATCCAATCCATAGGGATAATGTGGCTGTTGACGAATCCCTGGCCACTGTCCGCTTCCACGACCTCCTAGCCCATCTTGACGACCAACACAGCCGCTTCGCCCTGGAGAAAGACCTCCCGCGACAACACAACATCCGCAAGTTCAAGGGAAACCTCCAGGTGTAGTATTATCTCAGTTACATCTTTTCAGGACAGACCTTACTGCATGTGGCCTTCCATACTTTATTGCTTGTATGTTACAGGAATGATTAATTAGAAGTTATACATTCTGTTGCTAATTTCCCCTTTTAACTCCTGAAATATATTGATTTTGAATGAGTTGTTGATGTGGAATTTATGACCCCAGTGTCAGTAAATGTTTTTGGGGTTTGTAGTAATAAAGTACCCACTTTTACAGGACCGCTTTCAGGAGGACCCCGTTAAAATGGCCATGATCATCTCCAGAAACCTGAAGGAGGAGCAGAGGATTCTGGCTGCTGCCAAAAGCATAGAGGTGCCCTACATGAACTTGTTTTGACATACATTGTAATTTAATAAAATCACCACATCTTTCTCTATACGTGCTGTCAGATATTGTAGATGATACATAACTGTATATTGGAGTGTTTACATGCTTTAACTGTAGAGTTAAATGAACAGTATTTTCTTCTCAGACCAACAGAGAAAACACACAGACCAGCATGGTTCTGGAGAAGCAAAAGCTGGACAACAAAGTGAAAGACATGAAAAACAAGGTTCAGGTGAGTGATCATTTCCATCATATACTATATGTTGATTGTTTCCTGGTGGAACAGTTCCATCAGTGATTTGCAGTACATGTTCGTGCATGTCAGGTTTGCCATCTATCTGATCCAACGTGTTTATCTCACTTGCTAGGAAGCGGATCAGAATGTAAAGTCTCTGGAATACCTTCAAGACGAGCATGACTTTAAGGAAAATATTCTTAAGAACAGAGGTGAGGTGTTTTATTCTCTCTGTCTGTAATATATCATCTATTTACAGGTCTGTGTTTCAAATATGGTCAGTAAGTGAATGTTTTTCCTTCTCCCACTTTAGAACATGAAATGAACGGGCTGACACCCAAACAGCTGGAACACGAGAAGCTGCTGATTGCAGAGATGTGTTTCAAGCTGAAGTTCAAGAGAAGGGTAAGAGGGGTCATGATGGGTCATGATTAGAGGTCGACCAATTAATCGGCGTGGCCGATTTTAATTAGTGCCGATTTCAAGTTTTCATAACAATTTGTAATTGGCCTTTTTGGATGCCGATTATGGCCGATTACATTGCAATCCACGAGGAGATTGCGTGGCAGGCTGACCACCTGTTATGCGAGTGCAGCAAGGAGCCAAGGTAAGTTGCTAGCTAGCATTAAACTTATCTCATAAACTATCAATCTTCACATAATCACTAGTTAACTACACACGGTTTATGATATTACTAGGTTAACAAGCTTGTCCTGCGTTGCGTATAATCAAAGCCGTGCCTGTTAATTTATCATCGAATCACAGCCTACTTCAACTTCGCCAAACTGGTTGTCACGCCCTGGCCTTAGTATTCTTTGTTTCCTTTATTATTTTAGTTAGGTCAGGGTGTGACATGGGGAAGGTATGTGTTTTTGTATTGTCTAGGGTGGTTGTATGGTTTAGGGGGTTAAGTAGAGTAGATGGGTTTGTGTTTAGTGTAGGTGTCTAGCTGTGTCTGAGAACCATTCAGGCAACCATAATCAGAGACAGATGTCATTAATTGTCTCTGATTGGGAGCCATATTTAAGACAGCCATAGGCACTAGGTTTATGTGGGTAATTGTCTATGTTGTACGTTTGTAGCTATTGTGTGCACTTACGTCTTTAGCTTCACGATCGTTTGTTGTTTTGTTTCGTTTTGTTATAGTGTTCGTTGCGTGTTTTTTCCCTTCTCTCAATAAAAGAGAATGTATTTTGCACACGCTGCGCCTTGGTCCTCTCTCTCACCCATTGACGATCGTGACACTGGTGATGATTTAACAAAAGCACATTTGCGAGAAATGCACAATCGTTGCACAAATATACCTAACCATAAACATCAATGCCTCCATTCAAATCAATACACAGAAGTATATATTTTTAAACCTGCATATTTTGTTAAAATAAATACATGTTAGCAGGCACTATTAACTAGGGAAATTGTGTCACTTCTCTTGCGTTCAGTGCAAGCAGAGTCAGGGTATATGCAGCCGTTTGGCCGCACCATTTCTTCCTAACAAAGACCGTAATTAATTGGACAGAATTTTACATAATTATGACATGACATTGAAGGATGTGCAATGTAAAATAAATATTTAGACTTAGGGTTGCCACCCGTTCGATAAAATACGTAATGGTTCCGTATTTCACTGAAATAATAAACGTTTTGTTTTCGAAATGATAGTTTCTGGATTTGACCATATTAATGACCTAAGGCTCGTATTTTTGTGTGTCTATGATTTGATGTTTGATAGAGCAGTCTGACTGAGCGGTGGTAGACAACAGCAGGCTTTCGTAAGATTCATTCAACAGCACTTGACTGCGTTTGCCAGCAGCCCTTAACAATGCTTGAAGCACAGCGCTGTTATGACTTCAGCCTGTCAACTCTCCGAGATTAGGCTGGCAATACTAAAGTGCCTATAAGAACATCCATAGTCAAAGGTAATGAAATACAAATGGTAGAGAAGAGAATATTTGACGCATCATAATTCCGATAACTACAACCTTAAACTTCTAAACTGTGAATATTGAAGACTCGTGTTATAAGGAACGATCAGCTTTCGTATGTTCTCATGTTCTGAGAAGGAACTTAAACGTTAGTTTTTTACATGGCACATATTGCACTTTTAACTTTCTTCTCAACACTGTTTTTGCATTATTTAAATCAATTGAACATGTTTCATTATTTATTTGAGACTAAATAGATTTTATTTATGTATTATATTAAGTTAAATAATAAGTGTTCATCGTTCATTTCAGTATTGTTGTAATTGTCATTAATTACATATATATATATATATATATATATATATATATATATATATATATATATATATATATATACATATATATAAAAATCGGCCGATTTAATCGGTATCTGCTTTTTTAGGTCCTCCAATAATCGGTATCGGCGTTGAGGTGAAACAGGGACATTTTACCATGACATTGTACTGTGAATAAAAAAATGCAATGACAAAAAGCATGAATAATCATGCATCAAGCACCGCTAAGAATACCATGTATCATAGTCTGTCTGAATGACTAAGAGTGTATTATCTAGTTATAACCAGCATGCTCATATTGAAGAGTAGATGACGTTTATAGAGTAAATAATAACTATACGTATGTTGTTGTCTGCCTCCACAGGAAGTGGTTGGCCAGTTGGCGGAGGTGCTCAACATGGCCGAGGCGGTCCAGTCAGACCTGATCTCAGAGGAGCTGCCTGAGTGGAAGAAGAGGCAGCAGAGCTCCTGTATTGGAGGACCACCCAACGCATGTCTGGACCAACTGCAGAACTGGTGAGGAGACTAGTTCATTCTTTTGGGCATCTCTTGTCTGATCAAGCAAAAAGATGAATTTAGGAACCCAACAAAATAAAGTATTGTTCTTWTTCTGCTTCATCTTCTTCTTCTCCTGTAGGTTCACAGCGGTGGCAGAAAGCCTGCAGCAGGTGAGGCAGCAGCTGAAGGAGCTCCAGGAACTAGAGCAGAAGTACACATACGACAGCGACCCAATCAAACAGCAGAAAGGCTTCCTGGAGGGGCGGGCCTTGGCACTGTTACGGAACCTCCTTGAACAGTGAGTGACAAAACACTTGTATTCCGAAGTTAAAGACCCACTATTTGTTTTTTGCTGCCGTTTTTGATCATTTAAATTATATATATATATATTCCCCTATACAGTATATCACCTCAAAATTCCTTGTGTCTCTGTGGTGTGTCTCTTAGTTCCTTGGTGGTAGAGAGACAGCCCTGTATGCTCACACATCCACAGAGACCTCTGGTGCTGCAGACAAAGATGCAGTTCACTGTGAAGCTCAGGTAAGCACAAACACAACAGCACCTACCATCTGTAGTTCCTATGGATCCTTACAGTCCTGGGAGAGTTTTAATTTGTATTTCCTCTCCTCTAGATTTCTTGTGAAGCTCCAGGAATTCAACTATCAACTCAAAGTGAAAGCTTTGTTTGACAAGTAAGTAAATTAGTGTTGTGTGTTATTTTGTCGTGCTCTTGAATTTGGGATGTGAAAACCTACCTTAAAAGTGGATGCACTTTTTATTTTCTCTCCGTCAGTTCACTCCATAAGTTCCCTCAGTTCAACGTTCGTAAGTTCAGCATATTGGGTACCAACACAAAGGTTATGACTATGGAGCAGTCGAATGGAAGCTTGGCTGCAGAGTTTTTACATTTGGTAAGCTAGCACCATTTTAAATGGCATACAGGGCACTAAATCTGAATGACTTGTCCCATTTGTCCGTTTGGACCTGCACTGTCATCACTCTTTTCAGCAGGGTTCCCCAACTGGTGGTCATTTTATTTATTAAAGTTGTATTTTTATTTATTTATTACTGTTAAAAACCCCAGCAAATCAGCTCCGAGTGATTTTAATTTTGGAAATCTGTTCTAAAGTATTCCCATGCATATTAAATAAATATATGTGACCGTATACAAACGTAAGTACGTTTGAAATGATTATGTTTTAGTCAAATATTAGATCTGTTTGTGCTTCTTGCGGTCAYTTTGTAGGCTACAAATTATTTGTAATTATGCCCTGACCATCCTCTCAAGAAAATATCGGCCTGCAGCTGAATCTACAGTAGTTGATGATCCCTGCTTTACAGTTTATTCTTTGATCTCAACACAGAAACTACAAGAGCAGAGAGTGACTGGAAGAGGAAAGAAAGAGGTAAGAGACCTAAGAGAGCTGGTTTCTGATTGGTCTTAATGGGCTGTAATGACCATGTAATCTGTACAGTATTTGTGAATTTCATGATAACTATTAAATACATTCTGGTGCGGATTATGTTTCTCTGTCTGTCCATGTTATTCCAGTGGCTCTCATTGTGACAGAGGAGCTGCACTGCATCTGCTTTGAGTCGGAACTCCGCCAGTCAGGTCTGGAAATCAAACTAGGGGTAAGTGATCTGAAATATAGAGATTCAGGCCTACACTCCCATTGTTATGAGGTCCAACAGCGCTCTGGCCTTATTTAATTTGACTTTGACTTTCTCTGGCCTCTGGTCCTTTTTAGACCATCTCCCTGCCCATCGTGGTCATCTCCAACGTAGCCAGCTGCCCAGTGGCTGGGCCTCCATCCTGTGGTACAACATGCTGACCAGCGAGCCCAGGTAGTCTTCTCTCAAGGTTCCTTCCTTCGAAGGAGTTTTTCCTTGCCTTGAAGGTTTGCTGGCTTACTGTCAAAACTTTTATGACAACTTTTGATTTAAAATGAGTTTTTAAATAAATATGATTGATTTGTTGGAACAGAATCTGGAGTTCTTCCTGACCCTCCTGCAGCGTCCTGGGGTCAGCTTCTGAGGTGTGAGCTGGCAGTTCTCCTCTGTCACCAAGAGGGGGCTCAATGAAGAGCAGCCTTTCGGCATGCTGGCTGACAAACTACTGGGCCAGAAAGCACAGAGGAATCCTGAGGGCCTTATCCCCTGGGCCATGTTCGGTGCTGTCAAGGTAGGTTAGGATTACAGTACACAGAATATTTGGTCCCAATTTAAACAAAGTACAACTGATAAAGGATGTATATACTTTAGCAAACATAAATGCTTCCWAAACACTACATAAATGCTTCACAAATCATCTATAAGTGTAAATCATACACTACAAWTGGTGTAGAAAGGGTGACAAAACAACTCCCACTGTAGGGTGACTTGCCAAATGTGACATAATGTACTATGTATGTTTATACACCATTTATAGAATATGACATGCACTTGAAGATGATTTGTGAAGCATTTATGTAGTGCGTATGAAGCCTTTATGTATGCTATGTAAAGCCTTTTATAAGTTGTACTTTGTTTTAAAATATTTACAGTTCACAAAGATATACTGTATATATATATGAGGAGGACCTCTAGTAAGTGTTTCCTTGTGTCAACTACAGAGCCTCAGTGAGAAGAGGTTTCCCTTCTGTCTGTGGATCGAAGACATCCTGGACTTCATCAAGAGACATCTGCTGTCCCTGTGGAATGATGGGTGAGTTTTTCTTTACTCTTTTTGGAATTGCACATTACAAAAGCAAATAACTAGTGCTCTTARAGGGATGACATATTAGCTGAATGGCTACTTCTGGCACATTGACAGACATGTGTATTGTCCCTGCCTACTAAAACGAAAGTAAGTAATAAAGAAATGTTGTTCTCTCCCACTACAGTTGCATCCTGGGCTTTGTGAGTAAGGAGAGGGCAAAGGCCATGCTGACTGGGAAGTGTCCAGGCACGTTCCTGCTGCGCTTCAGTGAGAGTAGCAGAGACGGAGCCATCACATTCACTTGGGTGGAACATGACCTATACGGTGAGCAGCACACGTGCGCACGGACACACACTGTAGCCATTTACAATTAAAGGTGTTATATTTTAATGTTTGTTTATTTATTTATTTTTGATTCTAGCAGAGTGGAATCCAGAAGGCAGCATGGGAGTATAGACCAAACACTTGCATAAAAATAAATAATAAATTCTCAATAAAGAGGTCCTCAACCAACAAACTGAATTGCCCAAAAGGGACCAAATCAAACTTTATTTGTCACATGCGTCGAATACAACAAGTGTAGACCTTACCGTGAAATGCTTACTTACAAGTCCTTAACCAACAGTGCAGTTCAAGAAGAGTTAAGAAAATATTTACCAAATAAACTAAAGTAAAAAATAATAAAATGTAACATAACAATAACGAGGCTATATACAGGGGACCTGTACCGAGTCAGTGTGCGGGGTACAGGTTAGAGTAATTTACATGTAGGGTAGGGGTGAAGGACTTATTGGTCTAGAGAATAAACAGCAACGTAGCAAGCAGATCACAAAACCAATGGAGGGAGGGTCAATGTAGAATAGTCCGGTGGCCATTTGATTAATTGTTCATCAGTCTTATGGCTTGGGGGTAGAAGATGTTAAGGAGCCTTTGGTCCTAGACTTGGCGATCCTTACTGCTTGCGTGCGGTAGCAGAGAATCAGTCTAGCTTGAGTAGACTGGAGTCTCTGACAATTTTATGGGCTTTTCCTCTGACACCGCTTATTATATAGTCCTGGATGGCAGGAAGCTGCCCCAGTGATGTTCTGGGCCTACTCACTACCCTCTGTAGCGCCTTAACGGTCAGATTGCCGAGCAGTTGCCATACCAGGCAGTGATGCAACGGTCAGGATGCTCTCAAGTGCAGCTGTAGAACCTTTTGAGGATCTGGGGACCCATGCCAAATCTTTCAGTCTCCTGAGGGAGTTTTTTGTCTTTGTCCTCTTCACGGCTGTCTTTGTGGTTGTGACCATGATAGATTGGTTGTGATGTGGACACCAAGAAACTTGCAAGCTCTTGACCCGCTCCCGACAAGCCCTGTTGATGTTAATGGGGGCCTGTTCGGGCCCACCTTTCCCCCTGGAGTCCATGATCAGCTCCTTTGTCTGCTCACATTGAGGCAGAGGTTGTCCTAGGCCCACCACTGCCAGTTCTCTGACCCTCCTCCCTATAGGCCTGTTCTCGTTGTTGGTCAGGCCTACCACTGTTTGAATTCGTCAAGCAAACGTAATGCTGGTGTTAGAGTCGTGTTTGGCCACGCAGTCGTGGGTGAACAGGGAGTACAGGAGGGGACTAAATACACACCCCTGAGGGGCCCCAGTTTTGAGGATCAGCGTGGCAGACGTATTGTTGCCTACCCTTACCACCTGGGGGCGACCTGTCAAGAAGTCCAGGATCCAGTTGCAGAGGGAGATGTTTAGTCCCAGGTTCCTTAGCTTAGTGATGAGCTTCGTGGGCACTATGGTGTTGAACGCTGAGCTATAGTCAATGAACAGCATTCTCACATAGGTGTTCCTTTTGTCCAGGTGGGAAAGGGCAGTGTGGAGTGTGATTTGAGATTGCGTCATCTGTGGATCTGTTGGGGCAGTATGCAAATTAGTGGGTCTAGGGTATCTGGGAGGATGCTGTTGATGTGAGCCATGACCAGCCTTTCAAAGCACTTCATGGCTACCGACGTGAGTGRTACGGGGCGGTAATCATTTAGGCATGTTACCTTCGCTTCCCTGGGCACAGAGACTATGGTGGTCTGCTTGAAACATGTAGGTATTACAGACTCGGTCAGGGAGAGGTTGAAAATGTCAATGAAGACARTTGCCAGTTGGTCCGTGCATGCTTTGAGTACATGTCCTGGTGTGAATGTTGCCCTGTTTAAAGGTCTTGCTCACATCGGCTATCGAGAGCATTATCACACAGTCATCCAGAACAGCTGYTGCTCTCGTGCATGCGAGAGCGTTCAGTGTTGCTTGCCTCGAAGCGAGCATAAAAAGCATTTAGCTCGTCTGGTAGGCTCCCGTCACTGGTCAGCTCGCGTCTGGGTTTCCCTTTGTAGTCCGTAATAGTTTTCAAGCCCTGCCACACCCGACGAGCGTCAGAGCCGGTGAAGTATGATTCTTAATCCTGTATTGACGCTTTGCTTGTTTGATGGTTCGTCTGAGGGCATAGCGGGATTTCGTCTAAGCGTCTAGATTAGTGTCCCGCTCCTTGAAAGCGGCAGCTCTAGCCTTTAGCTCAATGCGGATGAACCCGGAACGTATTCCAGTCTGTGCTTGCAAAACAGTCTGTAGTGTAGTCATCCGCGTCATCTGACCACCAATGCATCCAACTGTAGATTATTCTCAAAATGGTTCCATAAATGAGGTGCAAATCAACTAAAAGCCGTTTTATCCTAAATCTGTAGTGACAGAATGAATTTCAAGAGTTAACCATCTCTCCATCGTACTTCTATATGTTAGTAACAATGTTAGGTAAATGCAGGTTTTTTTGTTGCAAAAGGGCTTTATAAATTAACAGAATGCAATTTTTTGACCAATGCGATGTCAGAGGGCCAGCCTACTTTCTGTTAGAATGCAAAGATGAATGCTAAACCTGTCGCCAGTGATATAGAGTTGAAGTCGGAAGTTTACATACACTTACACGGAACCCAAACCGGCTACGCGCGTGCGCCATCGTGCATAAATGTATTTTGTCCCCCCACACCAAACGCGATCACGACACGCAGGTTAAAATATCAAAACAAACTCTGAACCAATTATATTAATTTGGAGACACGTCGAGAAGCATTAAACATTTATGGAAATTTAGCTAGTTAGCTTGCACTTGCTAGGTAATTTGACCTATTTAGCTAGCTTGCTGTTGCTAGCTAATTTGTCCTGGGATATAAACATTGAGTTGTTATTTTACCTGAAATGCACAAGGTCATCTACTCCGCCAATTAATCCACACATAAAACAGGATTTTTCTTCTCTTGACTTTATATTGCGATTAGCAACTTTCATAAATTAGGTGCATTACCGCCTCTGACCTCATTCGTCTCTGTCACCCACGTGGGTATAACCAATAAGGAGATGGCATGTGGGTACCTGCTTCTATAAACCAATGAGGAGATGGGAGAGGCAGGACTTGCAGCGCGATCTGTCTCACAAATAGAACTGACTTCTATTTTAGCCCTTGGCAACGTGGATGCTCGTTGGTGCGCGCGTGAGCAGTGTGGGTGCAATAATTGAAAAATATAGATTCAAAATTTATTTAGAAACGCGAGCGCACGCGACGCGAGCGGTGTAGTCAGCCTGTTAGATTGGAGTCATAAACTCGTTTTTCAACCACTCCACAAATTTCTTGTTAACAAACTGTAGCTTTGGCAAGACAGTTAGGACATCTACTTTGTGCATGACACAAGTAATTTTTCCAACAATTGTTTACAGACAGATTATTTCACTTATAATTCACTGTATCACAATTCCAGTGGGTCAGAAGTTCACATACACTAAGTTGACTGTGCCTTTAAACAGCTTGGAAAATTCCAGAAAATTATGTCATGGCTTTAGAAGCTTCTGATAGGCTAATTTACATAATTTGAAGTCAATTGGAGGGTACCTGTGGATGTATTTCAAGGCCTATCTTCAAACTCAGTGCCTCTTAGCTTGACATCATGGGAAAATCAAAAGAATCAGCCAAGACCTCAAAAAAAAATTGTAGACCTCCATAAGTCTGGTTCATCCTTGTGAGCAATTTCCAAATGCCTGAAGGTACCACGTTCATCTGTACAAACAATAGTACGCAAGTATAAACACATGGACCACGCAGCCGTTATCACTCTCAGGAAGGAGACGCGTTCTGACTCCAGAAATGAGTACTTTGGTGCTAAAGTGCAAATCAATCCCAGAACAAACAGCAAAGGAATTTGAAGCTTGGAGATGCTAGAAACTAAAAAGTATCTATATCCACAATAAAAGATTCCTACTCAACATAACCTGAAAGGCCACCGCAGCAGGAAGAAGCCACTGCTCATAACGCCCATAAAAAGCCAGACTCCTCCCGGGTGGCTGGCTTCCAGGTTGGAGCGCGCTGTGTTAAGCAGTGCGGCTTGGTTGGGTTGGTTTCGGAGGACGCATGCTCTCACCTTCGTCTCTCCCGAGCTGTACGGGAGTTGTAGCGATGAGACAAGCAGTAACTACTAACAATTGGATACCACGAAATTGGGGAGAAAAGGGGGGTAAAAAAAACGACGAAACACTAGCGACCTGGTTTGCAACTGCACATGGGACAAAGATCGTACTTTTGGAGAAATGTCTCTGGTCTGATGAAACAAAAATAGAACTGTTTGGCCATAATGACCATTGTTATGCTTGGAGGAAAGCAGGGTTAGGCTTGCAAGCCGAAAAACACCATCCCAACCGTGAGCAGGGGTGGCACATCATGTTGTGGTGGTGCTTTGC
This sequence comes from Salvelinus sp. IW2-2015, assembly GCF_002910315.2. Taxonomy (NCBI): domain Eukaryota; kingdom Metazoa; phylum Chordata; class Actinopteri; order Salmoniformes; family Salmonidae; genus Salvelinus; species Salvelinus sp. IW2-2015. The sequence continues at coordinate 7,134,802 of NC_036852.1, forward strand.
TGCAGGAGGGACTGGTGCACTTCACAAAATAGATGGCATCATGAGGGAGAAAATTTGTGATATATTGGAAGCAACATCTCAAGACATCAGTCAGGAAGTTAAAGCTTGGTGCAAATGGTCTTCCAAATGGACAATGACCCCAAGCATCTTCAGTTGTGGCAAAATGGCTTAAGGACAACAAAGTCAAGGTATTGGAGTGGCCATCACAAAGCCCTGACTCAATACTATAGAAATTTGTGGCGCAGAACTGAAAAGGTGTGCGAGCAAGGAGGCCTACAAACCTCACTAAGTTACACCAGCTCTGTCAGGAGGAATGGGCCAAAATTCTACTTATTGTGGGAAGCTTGTGGAAGGCTACCTAAAACATTTGACCCAAGTTAAACAATTACCAAATACAATTACCAAATACTAATGAGTGTATGTAAACTTCTGACCACTGGGAATGTGATGAAAGAAAAGAAATCATTCTCTCTACTATTATTCTGACATTTCAATTCTTAAAATAAAGTGGTGATCCTAACTGACCTAAGACAGGGAATGTCACGAGGATTAAATGTCAGGAAATTGTGAAAAACTGAGTTTAAATGTATTTGGCTGAGGTGTATGTAAACTTCCGACTTCAACTGTACCTATCACRCATGTTCCACAGATAAGCCTGTATTCCATGCTGTGGAGCCCTARACCAAGAAGAAGCTGTCTGTCATCTCTCTGCCTGAAATCATCCGCAACTACAAGGTGATGGCAGCTGGGAACATCCCAGAGATCCCACTCAGCTTCCTCTACCCAGACATCCCCAAAGACGAGGCTTTCGGAAAGTACTACACCAGGGCCTCCGAGGGTAAGCATCCAGCAACCTTTTTGTTGTTGTTTTTTTTGTCCCTGATGCTTTCCTATATCTCTCAGATGCTTTTCAGACACCTCAAACCATACTTCATTTTGATTTCTTTTTGGCCATGTGAGTTGGTCTCCCGAGTGGCGCAGCGGGCTAAAGCACTGCATCTCAGTGCTAGAGGTGTCACTACAGACACCCTGGTTCGAATCCAGGCTGGATCACAACCGGCCGTGATTGGGAGTCCCATAGTGCGGCGCATAATTGGCTCAGCGTCGTTTTGGAATTACCTGGATTTCTGCATAAATTGGTCATACAATTTGATCTGATCTTCATCTAAGTCACAACAATAGACAAACACAGTCTGCTTAAACTAATAACACACAAGAAATATATGTTTTCATGTCTTTATTGAACACACTGTGTAAACATTCGCTGTGTAGGGTGGYAAAAGTATGTGAACCCTTGGATTTAATAACTGGTTGACCCTCCTTTGGCAGCAATAAACTCAACCAAACGTTTTCTGTAGTTGCGGATCAGACCTGCACAACGGTCAGGAGGATTTTTGGACCATTTATCTTGTTGGGTTCTTATTTTTCAGATAAATAACCCACGGACACTAGAGAAGCTTTAACCAAGTTTAATTCTTCCCAAAGGTTCTGTACAGCTGAAAATCAGACAGCTAAACATGTCAGACATCACAGTTTATATACATCCTACTTAAGACACTCCTCTTCCTTACAGTTTATGGCTCCACAGGAAAGACGGTAACCAGATAGCAACCCTGATTACTCCCTTAAGGGGAACTGACCTCACCTCCTGACTCACAGATATCCATCTGTCTTCCCTATATCAACACATCGCTCTCCTCTCCTCCATCAAACACATTCCAAAGCCTTCTGGCTTTTTACACTCTTTCTATTCAAGGCTTTGTCTCTATCATTTATTTAATATCTCAATGTTCAATGTTTAGCCGATTCCAACAATCCTTACGAAACTGTTTCAGTTAAGCAATATTATTAAGACGTCTGGTTTGAAACGCTCTCGAGGTCATGCCACAAGCATTTTAAATTGGGTTGAGGTCAGGTCTCTTACTGGTTCACTCCATAAGGCGTATTTTCTTCTGTTGAAGCCATTCTGTTGWTGATTTACTTCTGTGTTTTGGGTCGTTGTCCTGTTGCATCACCCAACTTCTGTTGAGCTTCKTTTGGCGGACAGATAGCCTTACYTTGTCCTGCAAAATGTCTCYATAAACTTGGGAATTCATTTTTCCGTCAGTGATAGCAAGATGTCCAGMCCCTGAGGCWGCAAAGCAGCTCCAAACCATGATGCTCCCTCCACCATACTTTACAGTTGGAATGAGGTTTTGATGTTGGTGTGCTGTGCTGTGCCTTTTTTTCTCCACACATAGTGTTGTGTGTTCRTTCCAAACAACTCAACTTTAGTTTAATCTMTCCACAGAATATTTTGCCAGAAGRGCTGTGGAACATCCAGGTACTCTTTTGCGAACTTTTTGGACAGCAGTGGCTTCTTCCATGGTGTCCTCCRATAAACACCATTCTTGTTTAGTGTTTTACGTATCGTAGACTCGTTAACAGAGATGTTACCATGTTCCAGAGATTTCTGTAAGTCTTTAGCTGACACTAGGATTATTCTTAACCTCATTGAGCATTCTGCACTGTGCTCTTGCAGTCATCTTTGCAGGACGGCCACTCCTAGAGAGAGTAGCAACAGTGTCAATAAATGGAAAAAGTTCAGCAATTTGTTTTACCGTGGACTGATGAACATCAAGGCTTTTTGAGAGACCTTTTTAATCATTCCAGCTTTATGCAAGTCAACAATTCTTAATCGTAGGTCTTCTGAGATCTCTTTTGTTCGAGGCATGGTTCACATCAGGCAATGCTTCTTGTGAATAGCAAACTCACATTTTGTGAGTGTTTTTTATAGGGCAGGGCAGCTCTAACCAACATCTCCAATCTCGTCTCATTGATTGGACTCCAGGTTAGCTGACTCCTTTGGGTGAAGTCATTAGCCTAGGGGTACTTTTTCCAACCTACACTGTGAATGTTTAAATTATGTATTCAATATAGACAAGAAAAATACAATAGTTTGTGTGTTATTAGTTTAAGCACACTGTTTGTCTATTGTTGTTACTTAGAGGAAGAACAGATCACATTTTACGAGACATTTATGCATAAATCCAGGTAATTCTAAAGGGTTCTAAAGTTTTTTTGGGGTATACCTACAGAGGTCCTAAAAATAGCTGGTCCATCTTATGATCAAAATAAAACAATTCTATATGTTAGCTTTATAGATATCGRCTTAGACTCCTAGGGGTTKAGSTTGTGGGTGTCGTAGWGCAAAACAGCTGACCCGTTCGTGTGTGTCTCAGCTTTCCATAGTGGGGTGATTTTGTTTCTGGCTTAAACAGTTCGGACTTGACAGATGTTTTCGTGGGAAGAAAAACAAACAAAGTTGGCATGCCGAAGGGACCGACTTCAAACGAGTCCCGTGAAGCAAAACAGCCATGAGTCTTAGCTTTCCATAATGGGGTCACTCTGCTGTAGAGCTGCCTGTTTCCACCGCAGATGGGGTCAACCGACATCATCGGCGGATGTTGTGTATTGAGACGCAGTCCATGCAAAAAACAAAAGTCTCTAGGTTAAACAGACAGATTAGTTTTCCATGCGGGCACAGACATCGACTATCGGCATATATCAAATATAAGTGTTTACAAAATAATAATAAGTCATGATAGATTTGACATTATAGAACTATAGGAATTAAAAATCTAATGTTGATATGAAAATAGAAGTGATAAGCTTAGGCATTATATTTCTGTGTTTAAAATCCCCTTAATGACCATGATGTCTGGTAAAAATGTTGGGGATGTTTATTATGAACAACACTAGGGATGCACAATATATTGGTGAGCATATCGGAATCAGACGATATTAGCTAAAAATGCCAACATCGGCATCGGCATGATGTCTAGTTTAACGCCGATGTGCAAAACCGATGTCAAAGCTGATGTGCATACCTATATATCATAGGTAGATGACGTAATGACGCCACGGAAAATACAGCGCTACACAGAACAAAAGCAGAAGAATACTAAGCGCACTTCCAACAACTAAACAAGTTCAAGTCCAGCAGTCATTTGAATGAGTAAGAACATTCAGTGAGCAACTAAAAGGCGAAACCCATTAACGCCAAGATAATGGAATCCGTTGCCCTTGACAATCAACCGTGCTTTGTCGTGGATGATGTTGGCTTTCGCCGACTGGTCGAGCACACTATTTTTCAGATGTTGCCCTACCGGAGTTACACATTATTGTTGAAACTCACATCCATGAGCGTCACTGCTATTAGCTCCACGGCTGTCATTTGGGCCAGCGATGTCAGCCCCATGAGCATTATGAGTCTGACAGCACAGCGGGTCGACGAGGATTTTGTACTGAGGAAAGCCGTATTGCATGCTCAAGAATGTGCTGGTTCTCATACCGCTGCTGCCATTGCAATGGCATTTAAGAACATGTTTGAAACTTGGAAACATGAACACTCCTAGCTCCATTCGAACAACTGACTCGAGAAATCATCTCAACTGCATCTGCAGCAGACGTGATACCCCCTGTCATGGCATTGAGACGCCTGCTCAACAAAACTGCCGACACAGACCGTTGGGTTAACTTACAAAAGTACTCGAGGCTGTGAACAAGCGATTCGGTGGTATTCTCTCTGAGCCTCTTTACTGTGTCGCCACCATGCTCGATGCTAGGTGCTAGGTGCTCGATGCTAGGTACAAGGACCGCTACTTTGCTGCAGACAAGAAACAGGGTTTACGTGAAATGTTACGTACACAGCTGGACAAGATGGAAAAAGACACAATGACAGTGTGCACCGAGGAAGAGAGGCCACGGACAGACAGTGCTGAAACTTCACTGCTTGACATGCATGATGAAATCCTGGTTGAGAATGAAACAACTGAACAAATGAACAATGAAACAGAAAAAATAGGTTTTGTTTTACTGGTAATGGGGACATACGGATCACCACCTCAAGCTGAACCTCGGCAAGACGGAGCTGCTCTTCCTCCCGGGGAAGGACTGCCCGTTCCATGATCTCGCCATCACGGTTGACAACTCCATTGTGTCCTCCTCCCAGAGCGCTAAGAACCTTGGCATGATCCTGGACAACACCCTGTCGTTCTCAACRKACATCAAGGCGGTGYCCCGTTCCTGTAGGTTCATGCTCTACAACATRCGCAGAGTACGACCCTGCCTCACACAGGAAGCGGCGCAGGTCCTAATCCAGGCACTTGTCATCTCCCGTCTGGATTACTGCAACTCGCTGTTGGCTGGGCTCCCTGCCTGTGCCATTAAACCCCTACAACTCATCCAGAACGCCGCAGCCCGTCTGGTGTTCAACCTTCCCAAGTTCTCTCACGTCACCCCGCTCCTCCGCTCTCTCCACTGGCTTCCAGTTGAAGCTCGCATCCGCTACAAGACCATGGTGCTTGCCTACGGAGCTGTGAGGGGAACGGCACCTCAGTACCTTCAGGCTCTGATCAGGCCCTACACCCAAACAAGGGCACTGCGTTCATCCACCTCTGGCCTGCTCGCCTCCCTACCACTGAGGAAGTACAGTTCCCGCGCAGCCCAGTCAAAACTGTTCGCTGCTCTGGCCCCCCAATGGTGGAACAAACTCCCTCACGACGCCAGGACAGCGGAGTCAATCACCACCTTCCGGAGACACCTGAAACCCCACCTCTTTAAGGAATACCTAGGATAGGATAAAGTAATCCTTCTGACCCCCCCCCCCTTTAAAAGATTTAGATGCACTATTGTAAAGTGGCTGTTCCACTGGATGTCATAAGGTGAATGCACCAATTTTGTAAGTCGCTCTGGATAAGAGCGTCTGCTAAATGACTTAAATGTAAATGTAAATGTAATACAGTGCCTTGCAAAAGTATTCACCCCCTTGACATTTTTTATATTTTGTTGCATTACAACCTGTAATTTAAATAGATTTTTATTTGGATTTCATGTAATAGTCCAAATTTGGTGACATGAAATAAATAAAAATTACTTGTTTAAAAAATAATTCAAAATGGAAAAGTGGTGCGTGCATATGTATTCACCCCCTTTGCTATGAAGCCTCTAAATAAGATCTGGTGCAACCAATTACATTCAGAAGTCACATCATTAGTTAAAAAGTCCACCTGTGTGCAATCTTAAGTGTCATATGATCTCAGTATATATACACCTGTTCTGAAAGGCCCCAGAGTCTGCAACACCACTAAGCAAGGGGCACCACCTATCAAGTGACACTATGAAGACCAAGGAGCTCTCCAAACAAATCAGGGACAAAGTTGTGGAGAAGTACAGATCAGGGTTGGGTTATAAAAAAATATCTGAAACTTTGAACATCCCACGGAGCACCATTGAATCCATTATTAAAAAATGGAAAGAATATGGCATAACAACAAACCTGCCAAGAGAGGGCCGCCCACCAAAACTCACGGACCAGGCAAGGAGGACATTAGTCAGAGAGGCAACAAAGAGACCAAAGATAACACTGAAAGAGCTGCAAAGCTCCACAGCAGAGATTGGAGTATCTGTCCATAGGACCACTTTAAGTCGTACACTCCACAGAGCTGGGCTTTACGGAAGAGTGGCCAAAAAAAGCCATTGCTTAAAGAAAAAAATAAACACATTTGGTGTTCGCCAAAAGGAATATGGGAGACTCCCCAAACATATGGAAGAAGGTACTCTGGTCAGATGAGACTAAAATGTAGCTTTTTGGCCATCAAGGAAAACGCTATGTCTGGTGCAAACCCAACACCTTTCATCACCCCGAGAACACCATCCTCAATTTGAAGCATGGTGGTGGTAGCATCATACTGTGAGGATGTTTTTCATATGGCAGGGACTGGGAAACTGGTCAGAATTGAAGGAATGATGGATGGCGCTAAATACAGGGAAATTCTTGAGGAAAACCTGTTTCAGTCTTCCAGAGATTTGAGACTGGGACGGATGTTCACCTTCCATCAGGACAATGACCCTAAGCATACTGCTAAACAACACTCAAGTGGTTTAAGAGAAAACCTTTAAATGTCTTGGAATGGCCTAGTCAAAGCCCAAACCTCAATCCAATTGAGAATCTGTGGTATGACTTAAAGATTGCTGTACACCAGTGGAACCCATCCAACTTGAAGGAGCTGGAGCAGTTTTGCCTTGAAGAATTGGCAAAAATCCCAGTGGCTAGATGTGCCAAGCTTATAGAGACATACCCCAAGAGACTTGCAGCTTTAATTGCTGCAAAAGGTGGCTCTACAAAGTATTGACTTTGGGGGGGTGAATAGTTATGCACGCTCAAGTTTTCTGTTTTTTTGTCTTATTTCTTGTTTGTTTCACAATAAAAAATATTTTGCATCTTCAAAGTGGTAGGCATGTTGTGTAAATAAAATAATACAAACCCCCCCCCCAAAAATTATATTTTAATTATTGGGTGTAAGGCAACATAATAGGAAAAATGCCAAGTGGGGTGAATACTTTCACAAGCCACTGTACGTAAATGCCAACAAAATTACTTTTTAGTCAGTGGTGTGTGTGTGTGTGTGTATCCTTTCTATTTAACTAGACAAGTCAGTTCAGAACAAATTCTTATTTACAATAACGGCCTCACCTGGATGACGCTGGGCTAATTGTGTGCCGCCCTATGGGACTCCCAATAACGGCCGGATGTGATACAGCCTGGATTCGAGCCAGGGACTGTAGTGTTGCCTCTTGCACTGAGATGCAGTGCCTTAGACCGCTGCGTCTGTGTGTGTATGTGCTAACTATTTAACTGTACTAGAACGCTTAAAAGGCCGCTAAAAATTGTTAATATTGATTATCGGTATCGGGGTTTTTTGGCAAGGAATATATCAGTATCGGACAAAAAATTTATATCGGTGCATCCCTAAACAACACCTCTTAATCGTCCATCTGGTCCACCATTTTGTTTTCCAGCATCAGAGCCCATGGAAGTGGAGAGTCCCACCGACACAGGATACATAAAGAAATATTTCATACCAGTGTCAGAAGTGTAAGTTTACCCTTCATACGTTACATATTTCTTAATCTATAACAGGAAGACATTTTATTTTCAATGTTCTGGTTTGAGTATAATCCATAATCTGATTTAATTAACCCTTATTTTTGCAATGTGTTTTTGTCACCCATCTAGACTGCAAGACAAGATGATGCTCATGTCGCCAGAAGTGTTTGAAGAGCTGAAAAGATGGCTAGTGCTCCATTGTTGGAGTGGAAGCCCTAAGAATATTGATACTGCTGTGGTAAGTGCAATTTCCCCTCTGGGTCTTTACTGTGATATTCAGTATTACTATGTCAAGGGAAATATACACTCTTAGAAAAAGGGTTCCAAATGGGTTCTGTGGCTCTCCCCATAGTAGAACCCTTTTTGGTTCCAGGTAGAACCATGTTAGGTTCCATGTAGAACCCTTTGTGGAAGGGTTCTACATGCAACCCAAAAGGGTTCTACCTGAATCCAAAATGGTTTCATCTGGAACCAAAATGGGTTATTTTAAGGGTTCTCCAACGGGGACAGCCAAGAACCCTATTTGGTTCTAGATAGCACCTTTTTTTTTGTAAGAGTAGTTTTATTTCTACCAAAGCTATCTACACTAAACAAAAATATAAACGCAACATGTAAAGTGTTGGTCCCATGGTTGAAATAATAAATACTTTTTCAGATTCACAAAAAGCTTATTTCTCWAAAATTATGAGCACAAATTTGTTTYCATCKCTGWTAGTYAGCATTTCTCCTTAGCCAAGAMAATCCATCCACCTGACAGGTGTGGCATATCAAAAAGCTGAGTAAACAGCATGATCATTACACAGGTGCACCTTGTGCTGGGGACAATAAAAGGCCACGTTAAAATGTGCAGTTTTGTCACACAACACAATGCCACAGATGTCTCAAGTTCTGAGGGAGCGTGCAATTGGCATGCTGACTGCAGGAATGTCCACCAGKGCTGTTGCCAGAGAATTTAATGTTAATTTCTCTATCATAAGCTGCCTCCAACGTCGTTATAGAGAATTTGGTAGTATGTCAAACCAGCCTCACAACCYCAGACAATTTGTAACCAAGCCAGCCCAGGACCTCCACATCCGGCTTATTCACCTGTGCGATTGTRTGAGSASTATTTCTGTCTATAATAAAGACATTTTGTGCCAGAAAACTAATTCTGATTAGTGGGTGGGCAGTCATGTGAAATCCTAATWAKTTTATTTCAATTGACTGATTTACATATATGAGCTGTAACTCAGTAAAATCTTTGAAATTGTTGCATGTTGTGTTTATATTTAGGTTCAGTATACATACGGTATATTTCAGGATGTTGTGCATCCCTGGAAATAATCTGAATTCATGTAAACATAACAGGTCTGAAAACACAGCTTGTCCCAAAAAAAGTGGTTTCTTGACACAACTTACCCCCGGTGTGGGGTAAATTGAGCATAGGGACAGGGTAAATTGAGCCACCTTGGGGTAAGTGGGTGATGGCGTCCCCTGACAGTGTTGTGACAGTGGGTGATGGTGCTGGTAGGTCAAAGTTTAATTAAATGAATGAGGTTGTTGTATATTGTATATCTTAAATGAATGCCTACATTCCGATATACTGTAGATCTCTCTGTTCAATATCACTTACTCTTCCATTTCTTGACCAGTTGTCTTGGACAGGGATGTTGTTTCAATTCGTAGGCAAGTACTCTACATTTGAGGCTACTAAGCCCATGAAACAGGTCTGCGAGATTCTTGATATGTTTAGCAAGCTCAGACTCCATGTCATCAGATATGAACTTGTGTGTCTCTGCTACTCTATAATAGCCTCTCTTTCACACCAATACATGTTAGTTTTCTTTTATATCAATGGAACTCTTCAGTGTCCTTCAGTCTATTTGTCTCATCTGTTGCTGCTGCTCAAATGGACTTCTTCCCTTCTCTCACTGACCTGGCTGTTCTCTTAAGAACCTCAAGGGGGGTTAGACCCCTGCATGCTTTACATTTGTATACACGGCCCCACGGGGTCTGCTCTTTAACATAGAAAATGCACTCAAGTTCATATGAAGAACACTATCTAAATATATTATGCATAAAACCATTGGCTCAACCTACCCCAAGGCCATTGGCTCAACTTACCCCAAGGCAAAACTGTTGACAATAGTAGCCTACACAGCTACAAGGATGCACTTTTATGCTACACTATATGACCAAAAGTATGTGGACACCTGCTCGTCGAGCATTTCATTCCACAATCATGGGCATTAATATGGAGTTGGTCCCCCCTTTACTGCTATAACAGCCTCCATTCTTCTGGGAAGGCTTTCCACTAGATGTTGGAACATTGCTGCAGGGGCTTGCTTCCATTCCATTTAAGAGGACCAACTTTTCAAGTTTTAAGCGTGCTTGTTTTTTTTTGAAATGGTCGAATTAGTAAACTAAACATTCAGCCACAAGCATTAGTGAGGTCGAGCAATTAGACCTGGCTCCCAGTCGGCATTCCAAATCATCTCAAAGGTGTTCGATGAGGTTGAGGTCAGGTCTCTGTGTAGGCCAGTCAAGTTCTTCCACACTGATCTTGACAAATCATTTCTGTATGGACCTCACTTTATGCACCAAGGTATTGTCATGTTGAAACAGGTGAGGGCCTTCCCCAAACTGTTGCCACAAAGTTGGAAGCATAGAATTTTCTAGACTGTCATTGTTAAGATTTCCCTTCACTGGAACTAAGGGACCTAGCCCGAACGAGGAAACAGCCCCCAGACCATTTCTCCTCCTCCACCAGACTTTACAGTTGGCACTATGCATTCGGGCAGGTAGCATTCTCCTGGCATACGCCAAATCCAGATTTGTTTGTCAGACTGCCAGATGGTGGAGCGTGATTCATCACTCCAGAGAATGCGTTTCCACTGCTCCGTCCAAAGGCGGCGCGCTTTACACCACTCCAGCTGACACTTGGCATTGCGGATGGTGATCTTAGGCTTTTGTGCGGCTGCTCGGCCATGCAAACCCATTTCACGAGGCTCCCGACGAACAGTTTTTGTGCTGATGTTGCTTCCATAGGCAGTTTGGAACTCGGTAGTGAGTGTTGCAACCGAGGACAGACTATTTTTATGCGCTTCGTCACTCGTCGGTCCCGTTCTGTGAGTTTGTGGCCTACCACTTCGCGGCTGAGACGTTGTTGCTCCTAGACGTTTTCACTTCATAATAACAGCACTTACAGTTGACCGGGGCAGCTCTAGCTGGTCAGAAATGTGATTAACTGACTTGTTGGTTAAGGTGGCATTCTATGACGGTGCCACGTTGAAAGTCACTGTGCTCTTCAGTTAAGGCCATTCTACTGCCAATGTTTGTCTATGGAGATTGCATGGCTGTGTGCTCGATTTTATACACGTCAGCAACGGGTGTGACTGAAATAGCCGAATCCACAAATTTGAAGGGGTGTACACAATTTTAGGGATGTAGTGTAGGTTTAGGACCTCACATATTGTAGATTATTGAGACCCCAACTGATGTACAAAACAATCTTCTAACCATCTAATTTGGTTTAGATACAAGCATCAGGAAGCCTAGAACACAAATGAATTTGACTTTGTGAAAATATTGTTGTACAGCATGTCATTCATTATCATCATGGCATTCATTTTCTGGTTCCTTTAACGTAGTTTTGCATTCATGAAAAATACATTTGATTCACATTGACTTTTTTTTTTATCATTCTCTGTAGATGACTGCAGAGTTTGAGAACACACTGGACTTGGACCGCAACTGAGCCGATGGACAGGCAGGACCTGATCTTTTAGACCAGAAGATATGTTTTATACTGAAGCAAAATTGCATACTGTACACTTACTATATTTCCCCATTACTCTCCTTCCATTTCAGTTTTGTCACGTTTCAGAACTTTTTTTTTTGTACAGAGCAAGTGTCGTGGAAATTCACCACTAAGGCCTCAAACTCAATGTAAATTAATACATCTTTATCGGTTAACTTGAGAGGTTCACAAACTCAATCCAAGCGTGATAACTCTGAAAAAGGGCGTTCCCTTTCAGTCATTATATACTGCTACACAAACAAGTCATATAAGCATGATTTACATTATTCATTATTAACACAGATTCCTGCATGTGACTGACGAGGCTTCTTCTCTCAAAGCTGGGCACTTGAAACTGAGATACTCGTTTTGGTTCCCAGAGCAATGTTCTGGGCATACTGTCAATTGGTCTGAGGAGGTCACAGTTCTGCAAGAACCAAGATAGCCTTGAATTGTACATTTCTTCTCACTCTCTCTTCAGACAGTACAATTTTCTCTCACACAAGTTTTAAAATATATGAACTGATAAACTGGCGATGTAAATAAAATTACAGTATGAATAATCATGTAGTACTCACTGCACAGGAAACAATTCATACTTTGATGTTAATTTGGTGATCATTTGTAACATTCATGGAATTAATTAATTAATGAAGATACCCAAGTCTTCACATGCCTATATTCAAGAATATACAGTGGGAGTAAAGGGAGATGTTCTTTATTTATTGTTTGATCATTGAAATAAATATCTCCATTGCCTGCAACACACAGCTAAAGCAGATATACTTGAATGAAAACAAACTGATGACATCAGTATACACCTGTGGTACATTCAAAATAATTAGCTAATGTTGAAGTTGACCTGCACCTACACAGGGGAACAATAAACACTCAAACGTACGAGGCTTCTTGTGCAACAGGGACTGGAGAGACAAAGTCAAGTCAAATCCAATGAAAGCAACACTTGAGATGAGTTATTCAATCAAAATATATTCATTCATCAAATCACAAGTTGCCTTAGGTACTTTGAGAACAATAGTGTAGGGCTTGAGATTGATGGCAATGTCCTCTGTCATTACCAGATTTGTAGTCGCTGTCCCTCCCATAGTCAATAACACAAACAAATACACACACTAGTTCTCACCAAAACAACCTGACTTTAAGTATAGGCTTATACGTTATTTTTACACTCTAAACAGTTAAACAATCAATATGCATATCTCTGCATAAAAAGTGATCAATTAGTTGTGTGTAGAATCGTCTTAGTGTTCTGCTTTCATATAGGCCCATGAGGATAACTATTTTATCTCTACCCAAAAGATGCATTTGGGTGAGTACGGCAAGATTTAAAGTCCACCATTGTGGAGTTGTTCCGAACTAAAAACATTCATTAAAAGTGTAATGCACTGTCTATAACTGAAGATAAAATCCATGTAAAACCAAATATCTGACAAATAAGTAAACTTGTGTGACAAGACATAATAGTAACACCATTGACACTGCTGTATCCATGATAAATCAATGTTTCAAAGGGTTTTATGTTTATGCCCTAAAATTTGACTTAGGTGGGAGACCTGTCTGTAAAGAGCACATGGCTGCTGGTTGAATTGTATTGTATTTCTCCTGAGGCGGCTCACGTATAATATGCTCTTTTTTGAAGTCGCCGACTAGACTTATCAGGTGGAGCAAACGTACAGAAAATCTTTGTCTGACACTTAAACAAATAACCCCCTTTCTACTCAAAATTAAAATAAGATTCTAGAACAATAAATAAATTATTTTCTGTTATTTTGGAGAAAAAGGTGCAAAAATGTCTAGCTATCAAATAGCAAACCAACAAAACTAAACTCACTCCACATAATGCCATACTTTCAATTCATATGAAGCTACTAGGCTTAAATCAAAAGACCAGAGGTCTTAAACCATAGATAGCCTGGTCCCAGATCTGTCTGGCCTGTATAGCCAGTGCCATATACAGCGCAACCAGGCTACCTAGATCTGTGAACATGTGGAATAGTTTATGTAACACATTCTGCCTCCAAAATAGTCACACTTAAGCCTAATGCACAGTGTGTGTACTTTACCCATTTCCTTCAAAAGCTGTGCCAGTGAGAGTCACTTGATTTCACTTCAGATTAAATAGTATTTACACTGAATCCATCTACCTCTGATATTATATTAATTTCAGGGATATACACACACGTTACATAACGTGTACATTTATCTTATGCATACGTTCAGGTTGTACATAAAGAGAAATGTTTTGTGCACTTAAATGTAGAAAATACATTCCACATAGTGCTGACACACACCGAGGGAGAGTTGCGCAGTGAGCAGTACGACATAAAAAAGCGACGCGAAAGGAAACAAACAAAAAAAACAAAAAACATCCGGGGAAAAGTCAAAGGTCAATATTTTTTTTTTAAACGCTAGAAATACAATACTTTTATACAAAATCAACAATACAGTATTATCAACAGTATACGTGACCTACCACTGACGTGACAAATGGACCACACACTTACAGTAAGTCTTCCAGATAGTTAAAGGGGCCATAGAAATAGAATGACTGGAAAGGACCAAGCCTCTCAGATCACGTATATATAATTTCAATGGGAATGTCCGTTCTAGTTATTTTATTTCTATGGATAGATAAGAGTATTAGTTGGCTCATAGTAGGCCGTCAATGTTCTTCTCTGATATCTCCTTCTCTTTGTCCTCAGTGGCGCCCCCCGGTGGACTGTACTTGTTGTTGTAGTCCTGGAGCATGGTCACAACGTCGTGGTGTCCAAAGTGCACTGCCTCTTCCATTGGTGTGTTACCCCACCTTGATGGAGCAGACGAGAGACATTGTAAACACTGCTCTTAAATGGACACGTTTTACATTAGCTAAGTTTCCATCCAATTGGCGACAGATTTTCACGCGAATATTCTCAAATCTGCATAAATAAAAATGTGTGCGTTTTTCCCACCAGAGATGTGTTTCCATGAAATGTACTTGTTGCAGATAAAAGGCTGTGCATGATGACGTAGTGGACATAAAAATAACTTTTGTTAAATTCCCATGTACCGAATAAAAAATACAAATTCAGTTTGTCACATGCGCTGAATACTACAGGTGTAGACTTTACAGTGAAATGCTTACTTACAAGCCCTTAACCAACAATGCAGTTAAGAAAAATACAAAAAAATAATAATAATAAGGTAATTGAGGTAATATATACACAGTCGTGGACAAAAGTTGTGAGAATGACACATATATACACTGCTCAAAAAAATAAAGGGAACACTTAAACAACACAATGTAACTCCAAGTCAATCACACTTCTGTGAAATCAAACTGTCCACTTAGGAAGCGACACTGATTGACAATACATTTCACATGCTGTTGTACAAATGGAATAGACAAAAGGTGGAAATTATAGGCAATTAGCAAACCCAGCAGCAGGACCGCTACCTCCGCCTTTGTGCAAGGAGGTGCACTGCCAGAGCCCTGCAAAATGGAACCCTCCCAAAAAAAGGGGCCAGACCAGCGGGCCCACAATGTGCATGTGTCGCTCAAACGGTCAGAAACAGACTCCATAGGGTGGTATGAGGGCCCGACGTCCACAGGTGGGGGTGTGCTTACAGCCCAGCACCGTGCAGGACGTTTGGCATTTGCCAGAGAACACCAAGATTGGCAAATTCGCCACTGGCGCCCTGCGCTCTTCACAGATGAAAGCAGGTTCACACTGAGCACATGAGCACATGTGACAGACGTGACAGAGTCTGGAAACGACGTGGAGAACGTTCTGCTGCCTGCAACATCCTCCAGCATGACCGGTTTGGCGGTGGGTCAGTCATGGTGTGGGTGGCATTTCTTTGGGGGGCCGCACAGCCCTCCATGTGCTCGCCAGAGGTAGCCTGACTGCCATTAGTACAGAGATGAGATCCTCAGACCCCTTGAGACCATATGCTGACACATGCACATTTGTGGCCTGCTGGAGGTCATTTTGCAGGGCTCTGGCAGTGCACCTCCTTGCACAAAGGCGGAGGTAGCGGTCCTGCTGCTGGGTTGTTGCCCTCCTACGGCCTCATCCACGTCTCCTGATGTACTGGCCTGTCTCCTGGTAGTGCCTCCATGCTCTGGACACTACGCTGACAGACACAGCAAACCTTTTTGCCACAGCTCGCATTGATGGCCATCCTGGATGAACTGCACTACCTGAGCCACTGTGTGTGGGTTGTAGACTCCGTCTCATGCTACCACTAGAGTGAAGAGCACCGCCAGCATTCAAAAGTGACCAAAACATCAGCCAGGAAGCATAGGAACTGAGAAGTGGTCTGTGGTCACCACCTGCAGAATCACTCCTTTTTGGGGGTGTCTTGCTAATTGCCTATAATTTCCACCTTTTGTCTATTCCATTTGCACAACAGCATTGTGAAATGTATTGTCAATCAGTGTTGCTTCCTAAGTGGACAGTTTGATTTCATAGAAGTGTGATTGACTTGGAGTTACATTGTGTTGTTTAAGTGTTCCCTTTATTTTTGAGCAGTGTATTTTCACAAAGTCTGCTGCCTCAGTTTGTATGATGCTGCCTCAATTTGCATATACTCCAGAATGTTATGAAGAGGGATCAGATGAATTGCAAAGTCCCTCTTTGCCATGCAAATTAACTGAATCCACAAAAAACATTTCCACTGCATTTCAGCCCTGCCATAAAAGGACCAGCTGACATCATGTCAGTTATTCTCTCTTTAACACAGGTGTGAGTGTTGACGAGGACAAGACTGGAGATCACTCTGTCATGCTGATTGAGTTTGATAAACAGACTGGAAGCTTCAAAAGGAGGGTGGTGCCTGTAATCATTGTTCTTCCTCTGTCAACCATGGTTACCGCAAGGAAACACGTGCCGTCATCATTGCTTTGCACAAAAATGACTTCACAGGCAAGGATATTGCTGCCAGTAAGATAGCACCTAAATCAATCATTTATCAGATCATCAAGAACATCAAGGAGAGCGGTTCAATTGTTGTCAAAAAGGCTTCAGGGCGCCCAAGAAAGTCCAGCAAGCGCCAGGACGTCTCCTAAAGTTGATTCAGCTGCGGGATCGGGCACCACCAGTACAGATCTTGCTCTGGAATGCAGCAGGCAGGTGTGAGTGCATCTGCACGCACAGTGAGGCAAGACTTTGGAGGATGGCCTGGTGTCAAGAAGGGCAGCAAAGAAGCCACTTCTCTCCAGAAAAACATCAGGGACAGACTGATATTCTGCAAAAGGTACAGGGATGGACTGCTGAGGACTGGGTAAAGTCATTTTCTCTGATGTAATCCCCTTTCCGATTGTTTGGGGCATCTGGAAAAAAGCTTGTCCGGAGAAGACAAGGTGAGCGCTACCATCAGTCCGGTGTCATGCCAACAGTAAAGCATCCTGAGACCATTCATGTGTGGGGTTGCTTCTCAGCCAAGGGAGTGGGCTCACTCACAATTTTGCCTAAGAACACAGCCATGAATAAAGAATGTACCAACACATCCTCCGAAAGCAACTCTCCCAACAATCAAGGAACAGTTTGGTGATGAACAAGACCTTTTCCAGCATGATGGAGCACCTTGCCATAAGGCAAAAGTATAACTAAGTGGCTCGGGGAACAAAACATCGATATTGGTCCATGGCCAGGAACTCCCCAGACCTTAATCCCATTGAGAACTTGTGGTCAATCCTCAAGAGGTGGGGACAAACAAAAACCCACAAATTCTGACAAACTCCAAGCATTGATTATGCAAGAATGGGCTGCCATCAGTCAGGATGTGGCCCAGATGTTAATTGACAGCAGCCAGGGCGGATTGCAGAGGTCTTGAAAAAGAAGGGTCAATACTGCAAATATTGACTCTTTGCATCAACTTCATGTAATTGTCAATAAAAGCCTTTGACACTTATGAAATGCTTGTAATTATACTTCAGTATTCCATAGTTACATCTGACAAAAATATGTAAAGACACTGAGGCAGCAGACTTGGAAATTAATTTGTGTCATTCTCAAAACTTGGCCACGACTACATGTACAGTTGAAGTCGGAAGTGTACATACACTTAGCCAAATACATTTAAACTCAGTTTTCACAATTCCTGACATTTAATCCTTGCAAAAATTCCCTGTCTTAGGTCAGTTAGGATCACCACTTTATTTAAGAATGTGAAATGTCAGAATAATAGTAGAGAATCATTTTCCAGCTTTATTTTCTTCATCACATTCCCAGTGGTCAGAAGTTTACATACACTCAATTAGTATTTGGTAGCATTGCCTTTAAATTGTTTAACTTGGGTCAAACGTTTCAGGTAGAATTTCAAAAGCTTCCCACAATAAGTTGGCTGAATTTTGGCCCATTCTTCCTGACAGAGTTGGTGCAACTGAGTCAGGTTTGTAGGCCTCCTTGCTCGCACATACTTTTTCAGTTCTGCCCACAAATTTGCTATAGGATTGAGGTCAGGGCTTTGTGATGGCCACTCCAATACCTTGACTTTGTTGTCCTTAAGCCATTTTGCCACAACTTTGGAAGTATGCTTGGGGTCATCGTCCATTTGGAAGACCCATTTGCGACCAAGCTTAAACTTCCTGACTGATGTCTTGAGATGTTGCTTCAATATATCCACATAATTTTCCTTCCTCATGATGCCATCTTTTATGTGAAGTGCACAAGTCCCTCCTGCAGCAACGCACCCCACAACATGATGCTGCCACCCTGTGCTTCACGGTTGGGATGGTGTTCTTCGGCTTGCAAGTCTCCCCCTTTTCCCTCCAGACTTAAGGATGGTCATTATGGCCAAACAGTTCTATTTTTGTTTCAAGAGACCAGACGACATTTCTCCAAAAAGTACGATCTTTGTCCCCATGCGCAGTTGCAAACCGTAGTCTGGATTTTTTTATGGCGGTTTTGGAGCAGTGGCTTCTTCCTTGCTGAGCGGCCTTTCAGGTTATGTCGTTATAGGACTCGTTTTACTGAGGATATAGATACTTTTGTACCCGTTTCCTCCAGCATCTTCATAAGGTCCTTTGCTGTTATTCTGGGATTGATTTGCACTTTTTGCACCAAAGTACACTCATCTCTAGGAGACAGAACGCGTCTCCTTCCTGAGCGGTGTAACGGCTGTGTGGTCCCATGGTGTTTATACTTACGTACTATTGTTTGTACAGATGAATGTGGTACCTTCAGGCGTTTGGAAATTGCTCCCAAGGATGAACCAGACTTGTGGAGGTGTACAATTCTTTTCCCGTGAGGTCTTGGCTGATTTCTTTTGATTTTCCGATGATGTCAAGCAACGAGGCACTGAGTTTGAAGGTAGGCCTTGAAATACATCCACAGGTACACCTCCAATTAACTCAAATGATGTCAATTAGCCTATCAGAAGCTTCTAAATCCATGACATCATTTTCTGGAATTTTCCAAGCTGTTTAAAGGCACAGTCAACTTAGTGTATGTAAACTTCTGACCCACTAGAATTGTGATACAGTGAATTATAAGTGAAATAATCTGTCTGTAAACAATTATTGGAAAAATTATCTGTGTCATGCACAAAGTAGATGTCCTAAACGTCTTGCCAAAACTATTGTTTGTTAACAAGAAATTTGTGGAGTGGTTGAAAAACAAGTTTTAATGACTCCAACCTAAGTGTATGTAAACTTCCGACTTCAACTGTAGGTTAAGCTCATCACCATGCACTTTTACCACCCTGTGAACTTATTTCACCTGCAGCCTAATAAACTGCATGCWTTCCCAAGTTGTGGTGGGAGGACCACACAACATATCATTGTGCGACTCCAAGTTTACTTTGATATGATGGTTATTTGCGCATGTAGTGCTTCCATCACCATTTCTTGCATAATACATTTTACAGACAAAAATATCCTATCATGTCTAGCGTATTTGGTTTTTCGAAATATGGAAAGTTRACTGACAAATTTGCTGTTTTCATTCGGCCTGTCGTGACATTTCTTATCCAACATGTACTTTACTCTCATAAAAAAGTGGGATGGAAAACTGGTTAGACAGACAGACACTGGGTGAACATACGTCTTCTTGTCCATTGGAGACATTGGATCTTAGCTACATTGACAGACACTGGGTATTCTTTGAGGCCATTGAATCTACGCTCACCTGTCTTTGGGAACAGGGTTGACCCTGCATGCCTCCAACAGGAACTTGACCACCTCTACATGCCCTTCTGCTGCAGCCACATGGAGGGCCGTCCTGGAGTCGTAGTCCCTCTGCTCCATGTCCATGGAAGACAGAGCAAACCTGGACACATTCCACAGAAGGACAGTGATGAGTACAGTACAGCAGCCAAAATAGCACACACACCACCTCTAGTCCCCATGTAGACACACAGGGAAACATTACAAGGTCTCTGTCTGACACAGCGACAGATTTGGAATTTACTCTCCAAAGATGTTAAAACATGACATAATTCCTTTCATAGCTTATTTTCAAGGCCTTATTGGCCAACATGGAGAGGATGCAGTGCTGTGTACCTCCTCAGTGCAGACACATCGCCAGTGTACGCAGCAAAGAGAAGATTGATGACCGACTTCACCTGAAAGACAACAGAGGGGCAGTTTGCATGTCAACCCCTTTCCTTTAGCACTATCAGTATCTTCCAGTGGGTGGCACTGTTGCTTTAAAAAAACACTCAGTCCAACGACAGCCTTTTCATAGGAACATGTCGACTACATGTACATGAAGGCACCTTGGTGAACGTAGGGAAGTAGAAAAAGAGAGGAGAAGGAGAGAGAGGCTCCCAGCTGAACTCGACTCACCCTCTGGTCTCCGCCTTCCCTGCGAGGATCCAGCTTCTTGACAAAGTGCTTCAGGTTGTCGTAGTTGTGGAAGTTGCAAAGGGACACCAGATCCTGGAACAGAGCAATCCCTGTCAGGCTTTCTGCTGGTTTTCTAATCATCAATCAATTAGATCACTGACAGAGAGACAACAGAGTGAAAACGGTCAGTTTCTCYTACCGTGCAGAACTGGATTCCTCGTACACTGTTACCCAGCTTGTCCAGTGGCGGGGACCAGCACATGATACCCATGACGTTGGGCACCACCAGCAGGATGCCCCCTGCCACACCTGACTTAGCTGGAAGTCCAACCTGCCAGACAGCATAGAGGAAGAGTGCAGACAACAGTGTCAAAACATATCAGCAGAAATGAACAGCAGTGGATGGACAAACATCATGGAGTGGAAGATCTACTGCAGGTGTAACGTGTAATGCTTAAATGGTGGTAGATTGTCGTTGTTCCCACTGTGTCTCCAAAGAACAGCAGGCCAAACAGACCGTAGGAAACCATGCTAAACTAGGGGGGGGACTAGGAAAATTAGGGGACTAGAAATTGTCTGTTGTACATGATCCCTGTCAAATCAACAAACACAAGTATTGAGGGAAGGAACTTGGAGACTCACGTGGAAAGCGAACTGTCCCGAGAAGTCGTACATGCCGCAGGAGTGCATGAGGCTCAGGGTGTTCCGTACCGCCTCTGGGCCCAGCACGCGCTCGCCTGTGATTGGACAGAAGCCGCCATTGGCTAGGGTGGCCGCCATGACGCTAGCGCTTTCACAGGTCACCTCGATGGAGCACAGCTAGAGAAGAATAGAAAACGTTTAATATACCATCGGGAATAACAGCTGACGGAGAGAGAAAAACAAACAGGATGTTTCTCCACTAAGCCCATTGAAATGATACAGCTTCAAAAAAAAAATGCTCACTCGATGCCCACACCAATTCACCATGTATACATACTGTCGTCACAGCCAGTGTGTCTATGTATTTGGATGACTCAACACTATACACGTCAGCTACTAAAGTGAGTGAAATCACTGCAACACTTAAGAGCTGCAGTTAGTTTCAGAATCGGTGGCAAGGAATAAGTTAGTGCTAAATATTTCAAAAACTAAAAAGCATTGTATTTGGGACAAATCATTCACTAAACCCTAAACCTCAACTAAATACTTGTAATAAATAATGTGGAAATTGAGCAGGTTGAGGTGACTAAACTGCTTGGAGTAATCCTGGATTGTAAACTGTCATGGTCAAAACATATTGATACAACAGCAGCTAAATTGGGAGAAGTCTGTCCATAATAAAGCGCTGCTCTGCCTTCTTAACACTATCAACAAGGCAGGTCCTACAGGCCCTAGTTTTGTTGCACCTAGACTACTGTTCAGTAGTGTGGTCAGGTGCCACGTGGGATTTAAGAAAATMACAATTGGCTCAGAACAGGGCAGCACGGCTGGCCTTTTAAATGTGCACAGAGAGCTAACAACAATAATATGCATGTAAATCTCTCATGGCTCAAAGTGGTGGAGAGATTGACTTCGTCATTACTTGTTTTTGTAAGAAGTGTTGACAAGKTGAAGGRACCYAGSTGTCTGTTTAAAATACRAGCACACAGCTCGGACWCCCATGCATAGCCCACAAGACATGCCACCAGAGGTCTCTTCACAGTCCCCAAGTCTAGAGCAGACTATGGGAGGCGCACAGTACTACATAAGAGAATGACTACATGGAACCCTATTCCACATCAGGTAACTGATGCAAGCAGTAGAATCAGATTTAAAAAACACCTTATGGAACAGCAGGGACTGTGAAGAGACACGCGTGCYCGCACACACTATGCAATGATATGGGCAGCGACCATGTAACGCTTTTATAACATACAGAAGTGCACTGGTTATCAAGGGGCAAAGTATTGACACATTTGTTTAAATTGAGAGACGAGCTTAAAGTTTTCTTTATTGACCATCATTTTCTCGTCTGACCGCTTGCATGAGTTTCTCACACACCTGGCCGATCTGGGGGATGTTTTTTCTCGCCTGAATGATCTGAATCTAGGATTACAGGGACTCCGCAACTATATTCAATGTGCGGGACAAAATTGAGGCTATGATTAAGAAGTTGGAGCTATTCTCTGTCTGCATTAACAAGGACAACACACAAGTCTTTCCATCATTGTATGATTTTCTGTGTGCAAATGAACTCAAGCTTACGGACAATGTCAAATGTGATATAGCGAAGCACCTGAGTGAGTTGGGTGCGCAATTACGCAGGTACTTTCCCGAAACGGATGACCCTGCCTCCAGTGCACGTACCGATATCTGAACAAGAGAGCCTCATCGAAATTGCAAGAAGCGGTTCTGAGAAAATGTAATTTAATCAGAAGCCACAGATTCTGGATTGGGCTCCACTCAGAGTATCCTGCCTTGGCAAATCYCACTGTTAAGACACTGATGTCCTTTGCAAATGTCCCTCACTAGCATGAAAACTAAATACAGGCACAGACTGTGTGTGGAAAATGARTTAAGACAGACTCTCTCCAATACAACCTAACATTGCAGAGTTATGTGCATCCTTTCAAGCYCACCCTTCTCATTAACCTGTGGTGAGTTATTCACAATTTTCYATGAACAAATAAGGTTTTATATGTAAGATGGTTAAATAAAGAGCAAAATAATTGATTATTATTTGTGCCCTGGTCCTATAAGAGCTCTTTGCCACTTCCCACGAGCCGGGTTGTGACAAAAACTCACACTCAATCTTATGTTTAATAAATGTATCGTATAGTGTGTGTGTGGCAGGCAGGCTTACAATGATGGCAAAAAACAACATTTGAGAGTGCGCTGACCCTGGTGCTAGAGGGGGTACGCAGCTGGAGGTTGAATGTTTGAAGGGGTACGGGACTATAATAAGTTTGGGACCCACTGCCTTAATGTGTTTGGACCCCAGGAGGAGTAGCTGCTGCCAAATACAAATACTCACCTGGAAGTAGAGGTCTAAAATGGAGGTCATGTCTGTCCCCTCTGGAAAGCACTAGAAAGAAACAGTGGTTTGATTTGACAGTCAGACAACGCCTTGTAAATGCCTATTTAAAAATGTCTAAGTGATCTAGAAAAGGTACACTTGATTGATGTAAAATGTGTGTGCTTGTTTCAGCTGTCGCCAACCTTCTTTTCCTTCAGGTAGTAGCCGATAGCAAAGTTACGGTCTCCAGACTCCCTCTCTGACTGGAATCACTCCCTCTCTGACTGGAATCTGGGTGCAGAGAGAGCAGGAACATTCTGAGTCCTGTTTCAACTAAGTAAAATTCCAATTTGGAAAAACCAGTAAAGCTTTTTGTGTTGTAGACATAGCCGCAGGAAGTGGATTAGGGGCGGGAAAAAAATTACGGCTATATGGGTCTGCTAATACAGGACTAGTAAAGGCCCAGTGCAATTTTGTGAAGTGTATAACATTTTTAAAAAACATCTATTTTTATATTCCGTTTTTTTAGGTGGTGCTGCAGCACCCCCAGCACCCCTACCTCCCGCAGCTATGGTTTTTGATGTTGTTSAYATCAAGATTTATCTCTATGGTTGTTGTTTTCGTGGTGTTATTCTAAAGCAGAATAAAGTACTGATTTGAAACTGATTATCATACTAAAAATGCTAGTGATGAAAACAACACCGATGAATACTAAGGCATGGCACCTGGCCAATGGTGGTGAGCCAAGGTGCTGAACCAAACCACAACCCCAGTTCTTCCTCTTGAGAACTCACGTGGCATTGCTGAAACCCACATACTCGTTTCCTGCCAGCTTGTTCATGAAGTTCATGACCTGCAATACAAAGTCCAAAAGGTCACAAAGTACACCCATCATTACAAAGATAATCCCAAATATTCAGCGCAGCGTAGGGCTAAACATAAAAGAACTGGGTAGCGTTACTTACGTAATCAAATTTCTCAGCATTGCTTGCCCCTTGCTAAAAGAGAAACAGAAGATCACATCAGTATGAATGACTACATACTGTATATCAAATTAGATATACAGGAAATTGTATATTGCCTAGCTAATGGGACTACCTTATGACAAATTCAATTCCAAATTACCAATATCATTACAAAATCTAGCAATAATCATTACAAAAAAAGTATGTGCCCTAAAGAAATAAGTTTAGTCCTAATATTACAAATATTTAGGATTTCTTGGCAACTAAGCTAATTGGAGATGAAATGAATCACTAATCAAAGAGTCACGGGTTTTCAAATGAGAAAATAATCCACCAAAAGACAATCAGCAAAACAATGTGTAGGCCATTCTACCAGACTGGAGATAAAACACACCACAGGTAAATGCAATTCCTTATATCTGCATTTCTGCATAGACAGGTATATGTGAACTTAATCTGTGTCTTAATCTTAATCGTGTAAGTAGCCTTTGTACTGTAGGGGTCTGAGTGTCTGTTGAAAGTTAGTGATGTATGCTAGTGACTGTGTGTTGTAGAAGGTTATGGATCTATATGTGCAGATTAATTAGTGATGTCGTCACTTAATATTGTAGAACACAATGACTTCTGGGATATGTAGTGTGAGCTGAGGAGAGGAGGTACTACAGAAACGAAACATTACATTTAACTCTAATAATACAAATAGTGCAATTTTTAAAAAAAATACATTTAAAAAATAACACAACTAATCAATAATCTAAAAACAATGGTATGTTTGTACTATCATGATTTTGAAAAACATTTTTTTTGTGCCTTTGTTTATTTTGTAAACAGTTTGTAAAATCCAGGTGACAAAAAGCAACTACTACAACTGTAGCATATTATAACAAATCCAGATGTTGTTCAATGGGGAGAATAATTTAAGTAAAAAAATTACCAACGTCATTGACCTGTGGCAGTGGTCATAATTTCCCACAGATCTTAATGCTGTAAAATATGCAACAACAAATAAACCACAAACGAGGCTTCAAAAATACATTACAACGTTCCCATAGTTTAGTCCCAGATTTACCATACYGGAACCACATTTTGAGAYACAGATCTGGTCTATATTACTGKATACATTAGATTAGAATTAGAATGTGGGGGCATCCAATCAGTGGATTGATTATTGAGCCCACCATTAGCAACCTTTACAGTGATTGGTTTAAGGTTATAATGAAGATTTAAGCAGAAAGATACCACATCATTACCCTGTCAAGTCAAAAGGCTGCCATCCAAATAACCAAATTACTGATAGGCTACAGATGTAGGATCTTAATTGTATCACTCACTGCAGGAAAAATGCAAACTTGTAGTGTATTAAAAGTTTAAAAAGGCTTCTAAAGTTTATAATTTCCACTTTAAAATGTCAAGACTTGATTTGCCCTAACAATAAATATATCAACCCCTACAAAAAATGTCCATTAGTTATTATTCACATAATAATTCACATTTCCTGTTGCTGCAGGATTATTTTCCTGCTGTAGCAAACTGGATCAAATTAAGATCCTACATCTGTATATCACTAGGTGTAATATTTTGTGTACTGTACTATGTACCATAGAGTACATAGTGTACAGTATGATACAAGTCCCAAAAACATAAGTTTGTTAACATTAATTACTATAGAGTTGTTACTCCTTATAGGTGTTATTCCTATAAACTCAGACAGGATAATCATACGGCACCTTTCCATCAGAGTTCAACCCCAAATCAAACCAGACAGGAAAACTCAAGGCTTCATTCAGTAACTTGGCTTGGTTGTGGTTGAGATTGATGAGTAGCCAGGCCTCATCTATCTGGGTCCATATGCCATGTTACGTTGAAATATGGATTAAAGTGCTAGTCTTGTTTTGAAGGTGATAATGTAGTGCCTACACTGTCTTCATTCTAAGACAGACAGTTGTAGATATGGGCTTTGGCTACATACAGGAAGAGAAAAGGTATCTGTAGTAGGTTGCAGCCACTAATTATTGGAGATGAAACCTCATTTCTGCAGAGAAAGAAGTATTACTTCTCTGAATACATTGAAGGTGACAGAGTTTGTATCGTTAGCTTAGCTTACGGTATGTGATTGTTGAAAGTTTAGTATGAAACAAGCGTAGTTCCTCACGTTGATATGATAAATGGGCTGGTGGTGGGTTATGTAGTGACAACACTACAGAAGACTTATGCACGCAACATACATGTACGTGTCCCCTCTTGGTTCTAGTCTTCAGCGAGGCACCTACAACGCATTGGAGGTGAATGTGTTTTACCCTACAATATCGCACAATAAACACACAGAGAATTCATCACAGTTTCAGCAGCAGAGGGTGCACTGCTCCCATAAAGTAAGCTATTTCTAACATCACTTCCTGACTAATAGCCAATAGCAAAGATGTTCTACTCCTCTCACTGCTCTCATACAGTAACCTATTTATTTTTTGTTTCTTTTACCCCTTTTTCTCCCCAATTTCGAGGTATCCAATTGGTAGTTACAGTCTTGTCTCATCACTGCAACTCCCTTATGGACTCGGGAGAGGCGAAGGTCGAGAGCCGTGCGTCCTCCGAAACATAACCGCACTGCTTCTTGACACAATGCCCACTTAACCCGGGAGCCAGCCGCACCAATGTGTTGGAGGAAACACCGTGCACCTGGTGACCGTGTCAGCATGCACTGCGCCCGGACCGCCACAGGAGTCGCTAGTGCGCGATGGGACAAGGACATCCCTGCCGGCCAAACCCTCCCCTAACCCAGACGACGCCGGGCCAATTGTGCGCCGCCCCATGGGTCTCCCGGTCGCGACAGAGCCTGGACTCTAACCCAGAATCTCTAGTGGCACAGCTAGCACTGCGATGCAGTGCCTTAGACCACTGCACCACTCGGGAGGCCCAATAAGCCATTTCCTGACTAATAGCCAATAGCAAAGATGTTCTACTCCTCTCAGCCAATAGCCAGCCCGGTTGGCTTTGCCTCTACCTGGTCAAAGACATAAGATTTAAGCAGGTGACGGATGCACAGAAACACACCCACATATTGATCTTTCATTCATATACCAAAGCAGTTTTACCCATGATTAAATGTATTTCTTGATCTATATGGCTGGGCTGGTTAGACCAATCTGAGGCCCGTTGCCTGACACGCTAGCGCTGTCTCACACAAACTCAGCCTTGTGTGTACTGCATGGGCTATGTGCATAACTGAGAGGCAGGCAGCTCACTGATGCTTTCACCAAACAAATCCCCTTTCAGCGGGATGATCTATAGTCTTAATCTCTCCATATACAGTACAAACCTGTAATCTGGCTAAAGCAATGAAGTCCCCCCCCTGTTATTTAATTGATTTAAAATGTAATTCAATGCAACTTTGTCACTCCAGAAGTAACGAGGTACGTACAGAATTGACCTAATGTTTTATGTAGCCTACTATTGGTACAACTACACACTGTACTGAACAAAGGCATGGTTCGACATTTTTTTTAACAAATGTCCACCCCCCCCCCAAAAAAACATACATTATTATCTGAAATTCAAATGTTATTTACCTTTAGGAGGGACGTGCACACAATAGCACCGGCGTTAACCATAGGGTTATGTGGTTTATCTGTGGAAATCAGTGTATATTACATTATAACATGTTTACAAATGCAGTGGACAGAGTATACGTTCATACACAGCAAGGTTACAGTTCCTGCACAATCACCACACATTACGTAACACATTCAATGTTAGAAGCAAATATGCCCAAAGATCATGTAACGTTGAACTTGAAGTGAGGAAAATTAGCAGAATAACAATCGGATGGATAATGAATGAATGCTGATTGCACCACAGCTGCCTTTGTAGTCTAGAGACCAGACTAGTGATATTGAGGTACATAGCCACGCACTCACAGCTCAGTACTAGCTGTACTGTAGGTCTGTTGTGTTACGCCACTTCCCCTTCCCTTCCCCTAAACCCTTTAATCTTCTTATGCAATCACACAAAAGAAAAAACAACAACATTCCTACCACTGCTAGCAGGTTGCCTAAACTGATTAGATAACACGGCCAACAACCAAAACCAACCTGGGATTTACTGAAACCCGGTACTAAACCCGTCACAATCTACAGCGCTCAGACAGGATCCTTTACCAAACCAACACAGCAATCGGAGCAATGAGTTACAATGCCTTGATTTGATTTGAAACAGACAAGGCTTGATTTGAGAGAGCTTGACAACTGCTGCTCTCCATACAGCTGCTGCATGCGCTTCATACTTGAAGCTGACATCCACAGAAGGTGAAGCATTGACACCGTTCAAGCCAGCACAGTTGTTATTGCATTTGTTTCGTTGATGAGACAGAGGAGAGGATCCTTCAGCGTCGTGGTAAAAATAATAAATAACATTGCATACGATGTCCGAGGGAATAAAACTGTGTTTGTTGTGCGAAGTAACTTCGTTGTTGTAATATCGCAAACGGCCGTGGCCGTTTCACCAAGTACCGATTCCAGCTTTAAACTAGGATCTTATCAAAGACATGATACATGAGGTTGGTGTTCTTCTCCAGGTCTACGTAGACTATTGCAGGTTGAGTAGAGCGTATGGACATAGAGTGCCGATGGACTGATTCTATCCGGCTGCACCCAACACCTCTCATTAAGATTACATAACACTGCCATGGCAACAGACTGCACCACAGGCTGGATCACCTTGCATTGAATCACATGACAACCCACCCAGAGGGACTACTTTCACTCTATTAATCAACCCAGACAACTGCCTTGTCCAATGTACAGTGAGGGAAAAAAGTATTTGATCCCCTGCTGATTTTGTACGTTTGCCCACTGACAAAGAAATGATCAGTCTGTAATTTTAATGGTAGGTTTATTTGAACAGTGAAAGACAGAATAACAACAAAAATATCCAGAAAAAAGCATGTCAAAAATTTTATAAATTGATTTGCATTTTAATGAGGGAAATAAGTATTTGACCCCCTCTCAATCAAAAAGATTTCTGGCTCCCAGGTGTCTTTCATACAGGTAACGAGCTGAGATTAGGAGCACACTCTTAAAGGGAGTGCTCCTAATCTCAGTTTCTTACCTGTATAAAAGACACCTGTCCACAGAAGCAAGTCAATCAATCAGATTTCAAACTCTCCACCATGGCCAAGACCAAAAAGCTCTCCCAGGATGTCAGGGACAAGATTGAGATCTACACAAGGCTGGAATGGGCTACAAGACCATTGCCAAGCAGCTTGGTGAGAAGGTGACAACAGTTGGGTCGATTATCCAAATGGAAGAAACACAAAAGATGTCAATATCCCTCGGCCTGGGGCTCCATGCAAGATCTCACCTCGTGGAGTTGCAATGATCATGAGAACGGTGAGGAATCAGCCCAGAACTACACAGGAGGATCTTGTCAATGATCTCAAGGCAGCTGGGACCATAGTCACCAAGAAAACAATTGGTAACACACTACGCCGTGAAGGACTGAAATCCTGCAGCGCCCGCAAGGTCCCCCTGCTCAAGAAAGCATATACATGCCCGTCTGAAGTTTGAATCATTCAGATATTCATTGGCAGAGTACAACTGGGTAACGTGTTGTGTCAGATGAACCAAAATGGAGCTCTTTGGCATCACTCAACATCCGTTTTGGAGGAGGAGGAATGCTGCCTATACCCAAGAAACCCTCCCACCGTCAAACATGGAGGTGGAAACATTATGCTTTGGGGTGTTTTTCTTGCTAAGGGTACGAGGACAAACTTCACCGCATCAAGTTGGCGAATGACGAGGGCCATGGTATGTACACCTGTTTCATGAGTTTGTGTACCGTCAAATCTTGGGTGAAAACCTCCTTCCCTCAGCCAGGGTATTGAAAATTGGTCGTGGATGGCAATGACCCAAAACACACGGCCAAGGCAACAAAGGAGTGGCTCAAGAAGAAGCACATTAAGGTACTGGAGTGGCCTAGCCAGTCTCCAGACCTTAATCCCATAGAGAATCTGTGGAGGGAGCTGAAGGTTCGAGTTTCCAAACATCAGCCTCGAAACCTTAATGACTTGGAGAAGATCTGCAAAGAGGATTGGGACAAAATCCCTCCTGAGATGTGTGCAAACCTGGTGGCCAACTACAAAAAACGTCTGACCTCTGATTGCCAACAAGGGTTTTGCCACCAAGTACTAAGTCGTGTTTTGCAGAGGGGTCAAATACTTATTTCCCTCATTAAAATGCAAATCAATGTATAACATTTTTGACATGCGTTTTTCTTAATTTTTTTGTTGATATTCTGTCTCACTGTTCAAATAAACCTACCATTAAAATTACAGACTGATCATTTCTTTGTCAGTGGGCAAACGTACAAAATCAGCAGGGGATCAAATACTTTTCCCCCTCACTGTATGTATACAAGATATAAATGATTCTATGAAAGGACAATATCTTTTCACAGGGTATGCTAGGTTTGAAGTAAAATAGGACCACCTCAGCAGCACTGTGACTAACACCTCTGTTGTCAGTTCTGCGTGTGAAATGAACAGCCACACAGCGAGCAGTGGAGCTCCAGACAGACTGGTGCTGCCTGCGACCATAGAATTACAGAATCTCATTCTGAACCTCTGTCGGTTTTATGACACCGGCCACTCTAGTATTTTATATCTCTATTACGTGCGACCCTCACCTTCCTCGTTGAGGAACAGTTTGTTGAAGCGCAGGCCGCTGGGCTCTTTGCCGATGAAACGGTGCACATACTCTGTCCCGTGGTCGTGCACGGCGATGGCGTACTTCAGAGGCTTTACACACGACTGCAGGCAGAACGGGACTTTGGTGTCCCCCGCTGTGTGTCTAAAGAAGGGATAGAGAGAAGGAGATGGAGAGAGAGAGAGAGGAAGGGATGAGTGGGGAGAGAACCAGGAGATAAAGGCAATAAGCAAAGGCAAATTTGAACAATATGAATGAATGTCTCGTTATGTAGGGTAACTAATTAGCTACTTTACAGTGTGTGACATTGTCACAATGCTGCTGTAAGCAGTTTGACAGGAACACTATACGTCAGTACAGTTAACTGTAGAAATACAAATGTAGGCTACTACATGTTTACTGCATGTTAAACATGACTATAGCTACTGTACCTTTGTCCATCCACAGTGCATATGGACACGGCCCAGAGGTCCGGGCTGAACCTTGCCAGCTGGGGAATGTAGTCAGCCACCTACACAACAAAACAGAAGGCAACATATCAACCCTTACCATTCCCCATGGGCATTTAATCAGGAAAGGATCATCACCATGCCGTCTCACTGACCCCGGGGCCTCTCCCTCACCCACCTGTCCCCCTCCCAGGTTTTTGGCATTCTCATAGAGCGCGTCGATTTCGGAGGCGAAGGACACAAAGTCGGGGATAACAAACTTCTTCCTGAAGGCCTGGGTGAGCAGCACGATGTTGCTCTGGACACACCTGGGAGAGAAAAGGCGACAGTGGTCTTTATGTTAGGTACCAGAGTCTCCTTATGACTAGTGTAACACATGGAGTCCTGTGTGCTTCAGTTGGTAGAGCATGGCACTTGCAATGCCAGGGTCATGGGTTCAATAACATCCATAAGAAACTCTATGCATGCAAGTCTGCTAAATGGGAATATATTACTACATTGTTATTGTACACATGATACAAGGGATAGATAACTGTGAGGAATTAGCTCATAGATTTGTATAAGATGTTATATGAAATCAGATATCTATTTAACCTGTCCTATCCCTGCTACTGTATGAAATCAGATATCTATTTACCCTGTCCTATCCCTGCTACTGTATAAAATCAGATATCTATTTACCCTTCCTATCCCTGCTACTGTATGAAATCAGATATCTATTTACCCTGTCCTATCCCTGCTACTGTATGAAATCAGATATCTATTTACCCTGTCCATCCCTGCTACTGTATGAAATCAGATATCTATTTACCCTGTCCTATCCCTGCTACTGTATAAATCAGATATCTATTTACCCTGTCCTATCCCTGCTACTGATGAAATCAGATATCTATTTACCCTGTCCTATCCCTGCTACTGTATGAAATCAGATATCTATTACCCTGTCCTATCCCTCTACTGTATAAATCAGATATCTATTTACCCTGTCCTACCCTGCTACTGTATGAAATCAGATATCTATTTACCCTGTCCTATCCCTGCTACTGTATAAAATCAGATATCTATTACCCTGTCCTATCCCTGCTACTGTATAAAATCAGATATCTATTTACCTGTCCTATCCTGCTACTGTTATAAATCAGATATCTATTTACCCTGTCCTATCCCTGCTACTGTATAAAATCAGATATCTATTTACCCTGTCCTATCCCTGCTACTGTATGAAATCAGATATCATTTACCCTGTCCTATCCCTGCTACTGTATAAAATCAGATATCTATTTACCCTGTCCTATCCCTGCTACTGTATAAATCAGATATCTATTTACCCTGTCCTATCCTGCTACTGTATAAAATCAGATATCTATTTACCTGTCCTATCCCTGCTACCTGATAAAATCAATATCTATTTACCCTCCTACCCTGCTACTGTATAAAAATCAGAATCTATTTACCCTGTCCTATCCCTGCTACTGTATGAAATCAGATATCTATTTACCCTGTCCTATCCCTGCTACTGTATAAAATCAAATCTATTTACCCTTCTATCCCTGCTACTGTATGAAATCAAAAGATAATCTATTTACCCTGTCCTATCCCTGCTACTGTATAAAATCAGATATCTATTTACACTGTCCTATCCCTGCTACTGTATGCGCCCACTGGTGTGTTTACAGTATAGGCTTCTCTTGCCTATAAATAGTTGCCTCCCAGATGGCTTCCAGTCAAAGCTAGTGCAGCTCCTCCTAGCATGTTTGTGTAGCTCCTAGTGTGTTGTCTTATGATCTGTATCCTGCAGGGTGGCTTGCCTACAGAGTGGTTTCTCAAGCGGTCACTGGGCTAGGTGTGCTATGTCACATGGTATGTCCTAGGGTTGTAAACAGGAACAATCTTTTTAAAGCAAATATCAGCTGATCTGGAAAGGACAGTTCTTGTGATCGTAGAGATGAGTCTCTTGACAAAAATCGGCATTTACTATTTTTGTAAAAAGGATATGTTCAAATGAATGGGATTGATATGACCTTGACAATCTGAAAGGACTAGACTATAACGTGCTTCCTTATAAAAGCCTGAAATATTATGAATAATTAATTACTTGAAATGCATTGAGCAAATACTTCTAAGGAACCTGAATAAGTTATGGCCTACATGAACTGTGTTCAAATAAAGGAGGCACAAAAATGACTAAATGATGACCGGTGCTTGACATCTCAAATGACCACTAAAGCCTTCTATTCTAGGTCTAGTGTCTATAGTGTTCTGGAACTAGAACTAACTTGTTATAGAACCCAGCTCTAGTGTCTTACTTCTTGAAGAAGTCTTGATAAACAGTACTTCTAGCGTCTGTTCTACATCCCAGTTCGAGACTGTCTTACTTCTTGAAGAGGTGTCGGTCCAGGTTTCCGTCTGACGTGGTCTTCATGATGACTTTCAGGTTCTCCATACATTCCTTCAGCCGGGGGTCTCCGGTCCGAAGCCCTGTGGCTTTCAGCGCCTGCAGAAAGCATGGCTCGTGTCAGGGGGCTGACGATTATCATGTTAATTACATGTTTACAACACATTTATTATGTTTGTCATGCTTATAACAAGGTTATAACTTGAATGGTATAGTACGCTATATTTCTAGAGGGATCCAATGTAAAATGTCAAGACTAATAAGGCCTATTGAATAAACTGCTCTTCCATGCCAGATAGAGGGAGATCAACATTTCACCATAGAAATAGAATGAATTCTAATCTAACAAGAATCTAATTCTATAAATGTCACCCCAAGCAAGGGGCCATACATGAGTGAGCTATTGCTTCCTGGTACAGCCAGAGTAGTAACAAGCCTTATATTCAGATATACAGTATAAGGCTGTGGCAGTAATCATGACACAGCAGGCACCATTGCTATACTACCATCCAGCTGGCCCAACCATGTGGCTGCCTGGTTGGCTCTTGCCTGACACTCACTGTGGTGAATTTGTGAGCCGGGATTTTTTCAGCGCCCCCGGCAATGGTGTAGAAGAGCAAATCCTCCAGACTGGGCAGGATGCCTGCCTTCCTTCTCCTGGGACACACACAGACACACAGAGTAAGGAACAGCCAGGGTTCTCTAAAGGCAATGGGGAACTGCAGCAGGGGGCCGGGATTAAATAGCTATAATACTGTAGAGGAGAGGTGGTGAGTATTTCACGTTACAGCCCCAGCTTTAAGGAAAGGGTTTGAACACTGCTTCCAAATCACCAGTCAGATAGTTCAAGGAGAGTTTGGAGAATTTTTAGAGACAATATCTTGTTGGCATGGCTCTTCAATCAGAAATAAGGTAGACTTTGTTGGTTTTATGTCCATTTAAATACATGCATATCAGTTACAAATTATAGCGTCAAGTTTTAACTAATGCCCGGGGGCTTGAAGTGAGTCATTGGCCTATTTAGACTGGTATTATGCATAGCAGCTCCAAATCCGTTCCACTCACTATGGGAGAGGAGAGTTAGTACAGTAATGTTAGAGGTAGATAGATGGGAGGAATACTGTAGTTAGGCCTAAATGAGGAGTATGTATTACATCATGATTCACCATACACCAAATAGGATCTCTGAGGGAGGAGGGTGGGAGCTCAGGCTATGTCAGTCCCGCAATGCATCATGGGACAGACAGGCAATATAGCTATAGTAATCCAGCTCCGTAGCCTGCCCTAGCGATTAAGAAGACATCACAATGTTTAAAAACTGATTGATGAGGGGATTTGACCCTCTACCTCTTCTGCTACCCAGGAATGACTCAGACTCCGGACACTGCGTATCTTTCAGTTTGTTGTTGTTTAATAGGCTCTCTTCCAGTTTGGAGGTTGTTTAAGCCGTATTCGTTTGTTTTGAGACCTACTCTTGAATGATTATGATCATTTATCATTTCCATGTCAAATGTTTTGATAAGGCCTATTTGATTGTGATCATTGGTCCATTTCTGGAGTCATTTCTGGATTGCTGATGCCTTCCGGAGAGGAACGCAAGAAAAAACAGTCGGTGGGACGGCTGGGGAAGTTAAGCGCAGTCGCTTGTAGAGGCTGAGGACATTTGGAGGTAGAGAATTGAAGAGCACTCAGCAGCAGCAAGGCTTAGCCTGGAAACACCACAGTACATCTACACGAGAACGAATATATAAATTGAGACATATACTTACACACCGAGGCAAAGCAAGCGGATCAAACGAAAAAAGGAGAGAAAATATGCAGAGTAAGTGAGTGGCTTTAGAACCAACTCAGTGACATAGTGCATCAGCATCATCATCATCATCATCATCATCAAGCAGATAGACCTACTGACAAGACACACAGATTCATGGATTAACAAACACATTCAATATTTAGGACGCATCCAACACTCCACAACAACAGTGAAAACCATGGCATGGCAGAACCTGAAAAAAGAAATCATTATACCCTGCCAGCAAAGCACAGTGTAAAACAAAACATTAAACTGAGGACGTGTGCTGTGTTCCAAACTGCCCATATGGACATCACCCTCTCTGCTTCATGTCTCCAAGCCCTTGCCCTCACCCCAGGACAGTAGGAAGTCCAAACAGACAGGCTATTAGGAGGTGTGACATCTGGATTGGTGCTGATGATGCTCCGTTAATTCATTCTCACCCAGCCTTAGCTGGCCTTCCTCCCTCCCTCCCCTCTCTTCCCCTTCCACTGCCTCGATCTGTATCTCCATGCAGCTTCGTGAGGTCAACTGTGTGCAGCACGTAGAGTGCCTCATCAGAAGGCCTGCACGGATCCCGCCACATAGCCTAGCCCTCGGCCTCCAACAGCACACTGCCTGCCCCACTTTTGGGTCTCTCCTGCAAAGAGAGCTTGGTATCCCTGGCCAGAAACTAGAGGCCGAGGGCTAGGCTGTGTCACTGATCCTCATTAATACTTGGGGAAATCTGCCAAGCCTAGCCTACAGTCAGTGTGTCACATCTACTGTGCTATTTATACACTGGAGTTCAAGGCAGCGTGACTACTTCAACTGTGACCAAATTAAATGAACAATCTATGCAAAATAGAATTCTTTAATTAATGTGTGACAGTAATAACATGGTCATAGGCCTAAATGCTTGCAACTTCAAGGCAGAGCTCTGATGAATACGTTTGCGCCCAACACAAACATTAACCGACTTGATGGGAGTCATTTTGGCTACCATTTGTATTCGATCCAATTCATCAGCCTGGTTTCACTACCTCCAACATGTCACTGGTAAATTGGCACGAAGTGCATTGATCATCGTCTGTTGACAGGAGGGAAAAGCAAAAATCAATCTGAGTCAGGGCAGAGTCTGAAGGACTCCATCTCTATTCACTCACAATATGCTGCAGCTGCACACGCTAACACAATGCAACCCAGGGAAAACCTTTAAAGTGACCAGACTGTGCATTGGTAATTCTGCTCTAGGCACAAAGCTATAGGCCTACCTAGGCTACCTTCCAGCAGAGGACCCATTTGGACTGACCAGGCCTAATGGTTTGTGTATCTGCGATTAAACCTACCCTGACGG
Organism: Salvelinus sp. IW2-2015; assembly: GCF_002910315.2. NCBI lineage: Eukaryota > Metazoa > Chordata > Actinopteri > Salmoniformes > Salmonidae > Salvelinus > Salvelinus sp. IW2-2015. The sequence continues at coordinate 7,171,913 of NC_036852.1, forward strand.
AGGATGTTGTTGTTGTCATTCATGTACTACAGCTGGTTTGACAACAGCTAAAGCAAATTGGCTATGGATAAAACAAGAAGGGTGCCTGCTAAGCTGTGGGCAATGAGGCATATCATTACCAGTAGATGCATTTGTTGTCTGTGAAAAAGCAAACTGACTGGATGTGACAGAGAGAGACTATTCCTGGTCGACTCTACACCTGTCTGCAGTAAAATGCATGAGTGAACTCAGGAGTTCCTGGCCCCATTATCGTGTGACTATTTTGTTTTTCTCAGAAGAGGGACCTGTAACCCTCTGTGGGAGAATGAATCAAAATGAGCCATCAAATGTTACGTATGATTTAAAAACTGGGCCTAGAGAGAAGTCTCTTATCTTGTTCCCGTCTGGGGCTGCTGTATTACAGTTCGCTGTACCAGCTCTCCCAGGGTCAAAGAGTTATTGGTGACTATGACATGATGCTCAAATTAAAGCCACCAACAGGGGCAATAGTACGTCCACGTGTGACAGCTGCACAAGGGGATGGGCAGGATTTGGTAACAGGGAATTGTTATGTTTTTTGCAGTGAGAAATTATGCAATAAACAGGCATTACCCCAATCAGACTAGTTGGTATGGCCTAATGATTTCACATCTAAATTGGGTGTAAGATCCCTCCATTCCTAAGATCCCACCAAGCATATTAAAGCTAGGCCTTAATGCTAGGAAACGGATCCGTGGTGTTACGGATACAAGTGTTCTGTGTGTATCCTGTGTGTATTTCTTTTCTCTCCTTCTCCCCTACTCACAGGTGACAATAATCATTCCCCAATCAGTCATCAATCAGTCGCTAATCGGAAGACACCTGCTCCTTTTCCCTTACCAATCACAGTCCCTTTCCCTTGGTTTAAAACRCCTGTCAGTTGTTTTCTCCCCAGCTCAATCTCTTTTGTAAATGCCTTCTGTCTGTAGATCGCTTGTGTGTTTTGCATCTACACGTCACTTTGTCCCCACCTGTGAGTATTGTTTTGGTTATGGTGTTTGAGTGTTTGTTTGATGGTGGGAAAAGGGGGTAACCAGACAAGTCGCCCTTGGGCATACACTACCCGTAGGTAAACTTTGTTATATAAACACTAGTTAGAACTGGGCGGACCACCCCCTGTATTTTTGGTTAGTTAGCTGTTTGTGAAGTAGGCTAGTCTAGCTTAGGGGTGTTTTTGGATTATTCTTTCATTCCTTGGGTCCCGCTCAGCCCCTTTTCCTGCTCCCCCCATTACCGTGTGTTTTTAAATAAACCTTGAGTGTTTGACGGTAGTAATTTAGTTGTCTGTGGTTATTTTTGTTCTCACTGTTACGTTGTCACTATAATAATTTGCATGAGTTGTGTTACGGGTCCCATTACCATCCCCCCTAGATTGTCGGGCCAAAGGGATTCGTAACACGTGGTCAAAGAGATGGTGATCAGGATAATACACTGTAGCCTATGTAAAGCCACACCCATTATAATTCCAAAATGGTAGCCCCCTAGAGGACATCCATCCCCATTCCCAAATCCCCACTGACTGTCACACTAGATCCAAAATGCCATTCTACCCATTCTGATGCAGCAAGCACCACTCTGCCCAGTCTGCAGTGCCAGATCTGAGACTGTCTCCATGGTAATAGACTTCCAGGATTCTAAAGTGTCTGACTCCTGCAAGATTGGCTGAGAGGAGATTAGATCAAATGATTTGCTCATAATGGACATTCAATAGCCTACCCTTTACCAAGGTCTTTCTAAATAGCAAAGTGGTCCCTGCCACCATGGACAGCACTAATATTGGACAGTTGCCTTTGGCAGAGGAGGGAGGTAAACAAATAGCCTACCTTATCAGCTGGCCTAACACGACGAGAACAAACACTCACTATCTGATAAGATAATCATGATATGCCAACTCAAATGGAGACTTCCAATGTAGAGATGTGTCCGGGAAACATACAAGTTGTTGAAACACCCAACAAATTGTTATTATCATGCTATATAGCCTGCAAGAAAGTATAGAATGAGAGCGGCTGTTCAGTATTGAAGTAGAATGACACTCATAACAGAGAGAACAGATGGAGAGAGCTTTCTCTAGAGCAAACAATACAAACACAGCTTGATGACCGACCTCTAGGTGTCATTGATGAAAAAAATGAAAACCCCTTTCTGATATAGGCTACGGCCTGAAGGAGCGTACCTGGCTATACAATTATTCCTGCCAGATATAGACTGTTCTATAGTAATGTTATTACAGGCTATTACTGTTATAATAATATTATAGCAGTGCTGTTTCAAAGACATGATCATTTCGTAACATCCCAAATGCATAACCTTCTAAATGAAATGACTAAATGAACATAGATCTAGGCCTATAAAAGGGAGCTTGTGTGACAACAGTTCCCTGGAAGAAGCTTTTCTGCTTGATGTATTTGATGAGGTGCGAGGCCTATGCATGCATCCTCCGAGCTGTATCAACACCAAAAGCAAAGACGCTGTATGAGGCCAGGACAGGTGTGCGGGACTGATGTAATATGGGTCTCTGACTCTTCAGAACCGAAACAGGTCAGGTAAACAACAGCTCTAGACAAATGAGGACTGCATAATTTATTGAAGTTCATTAGAAATCAAGCTAGCTTGCTAGACTCAGTCCATGTGATTATTCTGATAGAAAACGTTAAAGAACCCCCCCCCCCCCCCCACCGGTAATATAATTTAATAGCTTTATCAGCTGTACCGGCTAGCTAACGGTACTCACTTCTCGGCAGCTGCCTCTTGGTGGCGGTTTCATTGCTGGTGGCGGTGACATGTTTGGTGTTCTTTGGCGGTGGCACCGAACCGTCATCGCTCTTGGTGGAGAGGTTCCGAGTTCCGTGGGCGTTGGTAGTGTATGGCGTAGCTCTCCATCCAACCGCATGCTGGAGGACACTTTACTTTGGTCACGGATCTGACATCTGCACAGGCGGTGCTAAAGCAATACGCGACTGATGGTGATGTCTTTCTGGCGATACCTGTCAAAGGGCGCTTCAGGTTAGATTGAAACAACTCCTTAAGCACTACCGAAGACCGGAAATGTAACATGTCAATCCTATCAAGCTAAATAGTGGAGGCTGTTTATAACTCAGCTAGCTAGATATTGAATAAATATGAAGCAATATCTCCCAAATGCGTTGGGTCTTAGTCGTGAAGAACGGTTCAGTCAGTGAGTCACGATTCTCAAATGTGTTCTAGTGGACAAAACCTCTCATTCACGCCCAACTCGACTCCCATTGGCTCCTGCTAACGCGTAAATCATCCTCCGATTGGCTGGTCTTCTTGGCTGTCATTCATGCTAAATTCCAGTGCATCATGGCGTCAAATGTACCGGGTGAATGTGACAAAAGATTATGAATATACATGTCCCTCCGCCGCCCTAACAATGGGAGTCGTTGTCCACAAATCGGCATGGCGGGCTGTCTAGCTCCCGACTATCCCGATTTTCCGGAGAGTTGGTCCCCCTCTTCCTCTATGATGTGACTGACATTAGTGCTGAGCAATTTGTGCTTTTTGATTTCGCCTTGGTTTTGATTCGATAAAAAAAAAAATCCTTTCGATATTTTTTTTTACATTAAATGCATTATGAAATAATGACATTGCAATGATTAGAGCTTTTAAATTGAAATTCCAAAGTAAAAAAATGCAACTTTCAAAACATTGAAAATATTCCATTGTCTCTGTCAGGTCCACATACAAAAATAGGAAATTACTTTGAAGATTCTCTGAAGCAGGACGTTCAAGGGAAAATGCAAAGTTTCAAAACAGTTATAGAAACTAACCATCATCTAGTCATAACCTATCTTGAGGAGGAACAAAAACAGAGCAGAGTTGTCAGTGAAGGGAATTTGTACTTATCTGAAAGATGTTGTGGAGGACATGAAGAAGTCTCTCACAGGGGAACTACGATTTTTGATTGAACAGTCACAAAAGGACACCTCTAATGAGATGGAAAAAGCACAGAAGGCCACAGACCTTCAACTGGAGGAGCTGGACCAAGAGGTAATGCAGTGCTTTCCCTTCTGGACAAATCCTCTGTACCTCCCTCAGGGTTTACCTCTGCCTCAGGCTCTGCCATTGAGGGAATAGGAACAGGTAGCACCACAAAAACCCCTCTGAAGATACTGTTAAACAACAGAACTCCCGTTTCCCCAAGACCCCTTGCCACGGTCATGCCTCCTCTAGAGAGCTCCCTCCCTATTAAACTACCTTTCCCCCACTTTTGGCAACCCAGGAAATGTTGATTGGCTGTTTTTCCTATCTAAGAGTAATGATTTCCTTTCTCTGGCCCATTATAGACTTGGGAGGTTCTTGCCACCCTCCGCAGTGTTCTCCATGGTATAGTAAGAGAATGGAGGGAGATCTCCCAGGTTGACATGTTCACGGGCTGAGTTAAAAAAAAAATATTCCTCTCAGCCTTCCTCTCAGAGGACTATGAGGATTAACTGGCGGAAAGGTTTCGTAACAGAGTCCAGGGTGAAGCGGAGCCAATACGGGACTTTGCCTTCTCCTATCGAGTTCTATGTAGGAGATGGAAGGCTGACATTACTGAGCATGAGATGGTCAAACTCATTCTTAAAAACATGGCTCCCCGCCTTGCCAGTCAACTTCGGGAACGTGTTCAGAATCTGGATGATCTGGTGTGTCTTTGGACTCAGTTTGAGAATGACTGGAAGCACCACCTCCAAACCCTGTTCCCTCATCCCGGTATCCCAACAACTCTCCTGGGGCTAAACTGTCTCAGCCGTTTGTGCCCAAGAACCAAGACAAAAGTCCAGTGATGTGCTGGAGGTGTAAAGTCCAACATCCTCCAGGTTTTTGCCCCGTCTATGGCCATCGTCAGGATTCAAAAAAAGGTCAGAAAGGACAGAAGACCGACAGTCTAGAAAGGCGTGGTGGCTTGCATACAATTGGGTCGGCTGGAGCCCGGCTTCAGACAGCTCAACTAGCTGTCTTATTCCTARTCCGCAACAACTGTTGGTTCCTCTGACTGTTAGGAACTGGAGAGGGAAGGCCARAATCGACAGAGTAGCAACTTACATCCTGATGCAGGAGCCCTGTGGCAAAACATGGCATTACCTCATGAGGAGCTTCAAACCTGGGAGGAAGAACCATTGTACTTGGCRAATGGAGAATCTACCACTCCCTTGGCCTGGAWTGATATGAAAATAAATCTGCATGATYAGATTATTAACCTTACTGCGGCTATTCTTGCAGATCTGAGCCTTGCATTTGCTGTAGCCCTTGGTCTGGACTTCATATTATTCAGTGGACTGACCATCTCAATGTCCGAACCATCCTATCGCCTGKGCTCTGACCATTCCTGGCCACATCCATTTCACTCTGAAAATGCACTGAGTTCAGTCTGGAGCCTGCTACACTATCCAGAGTCCCGGCTAGGTCAAGACAAAGGCGAAGAGAATGACAAAAGACAGAGAAAATACAAAGAAAAGACAAAACCAAGTTCCAACAGTGAAGCCAGAGAACCCGGCTATTACACTGATTACGGCCGTACCCCCCCACCCCCCTATTCGAGAGCAAAAACAAACCTGATGCTGATTTCTACATCAAACAAGCAGTGGAAAAGGCATGTCTGTCAGATGATGAGAGGTGGCAGCTATCCCAGATGTTGGKGWTGAACYGTGAGGTCTGRACWCTTACARTCAGCRGTACAACAGTCTTCAAACACAAAATCTATACCCGGCATGAAYTCCCCATTAAGCAGCATCCCAACAGGTTGTCCACTGCCAAACTGGTGATTCTCAATGAATAGCTCGAGAGCATGTTGGCTAATGGAGTTGTGGAACCTTCCTTTTCCGGATGGGCTTCTCCGGTTGTCCTGATTCCAAAGAAAGATGGTGGATATCGATTCTGTGTAGATTACAGGAAGCCGAATGCCATAACAGAAAGCGATGCCTACCCTCTACCAAACATCAATGACATACTGGAATCTCTGTCAGGAGCAACAATCTTCAGTAATCTGGATCTGAACAGCGGATATTGGCAGGTGGCAATAGTGTACACGGATGCAAGTCAAACAGGACTCGGAGCAGTCTTGGCTCAACAAACAGGACCTGGAACAGAAGAAGGTCTTGCATATGCAAGTCGCACCCTTAATTCCGCCGAGAGGTATTATTCAACGACTGAATGGGAGTGCCTCGCTGTGGTCTGGACTTTGGAGAAATGGAGCTACTACATGGAGGCAAAGGTCTTCACCGTTGTTACAGACCACGCTGCTCTGCAGTGGGTTCTGGCATCAGGCAAGACCAACAGCTGTCTTATTGCTGGTCTATCAGACTTCGACGTCATCATTGAGTATCGCAAAGGAAAACTGAATGTTGTACCGGATGCCCTTTCTCGGATTACAGACACCGCCAACATCTGTCCTCCATTGTGCAGCACTTACACTACCGCTAAGTGTATGGATGATTCTTTCCCTCTGGATGAGAGTGTGTGCAGAGCACAGCAGAATGATGCCGCCATCATTGCAATCCACAAGAGTCATAATTCAGGATAAAGTGTATTGAAAAACTCCAAGAGGAGATTGAAACCACAGCACCCATTACCGCGTCTTCATCCCCTCTACATTGACTGATTAGATGATCCAAGCTTATCATGACTGGCCATCTTGGAGTCTTCAAGACCTACCAAAGATTAGAGGTGGTGGTGTACTGGCCAGGCATGTGGGTTGATACCAAGAAGTTTGTACAGCAGTGTGAAGTCTGCCAGAAATACAAAATCAGACATTGGCAGACCTGCCGGGAAACTGCAGCAAACCATGGTGAACCATCCCAATGGGGCCTTTTCCTCCCAGCRGGGGGACCCGGGATGAATTTGTATTGGTGTTAGTGGACTACTACACACATTGGGTGGAGTTGTTTCCCCTCKGCAAAGCCACTGCATCCACCATTGCTCTAATTCTGCGAAGGGAGGTCTTTACCAGATTCGGAATTCCAAACAAAATTCTCTCTGACTGAGGTCTGCAGTTCATATCAGGAATCTACAAAGAGCTCTGTACCTACTGGGGTGTAGTTGCCAAGCTGACCACAGCCTACCATCCTTAGACCAACCTGACCGAGAGGGTAAACCGCATCCTGAAGGGGATGATTTCTTCGTGGGGGATCAGCAGCTTCTGAGTTTCACTTTGCACTGAACTCTGGGGTCCAAGTGACTGTAGTGGGAAGACCACTAAAAGGTCAACCCCTGTGTTTTTTGGGCACCTCCCTGGAAGGGGAGGCCCCCTACCTCATTAATGGACATCTTTGGATCTGTCTCTTATACACATCTAGATGTGTATAAGAGACAGTCCCTGGAAGGGGAGGCCCCCTACCTCATTAATGGACATCTTTGGATATGGCGGCTATTGTATTGCAAAATATAATATCAATGGTTACAGGCCGGAAGGGCTCATTCCACTAGGCTACCTCTTTGGCACTGTTCTAAGGAATTTCCTAATGGGAGATTTGCATTTTGGCATGTGGGACCACCCCTTGGGCAGTTGCAGTGACCTTTTCACTGCCACACCGGCAGGCATGAGTCATGTCGGCAGTAAAATTCCATGTGACTCTTGAGTCACGGTAATCTCCTCTTATGCACTCTGGACATGCTTTGGTAGTACCCAACTTGCTAACGATCATCAGGTCCTAATAGCCTGGTACACAGGGCTCTATTGTCCCTCTAACCACTGACATCAATGCAATCGAAAATGACTTCAAACACTTATCAAAACAGTATCCTGCTTTTAAAACTCACCTCACTGTGATGATCCATTTGAAGAAAGGAGTTCAACAGCAGGTTGAAACTGAGTGTGAAACATGGTCGTTGTGGATGTTGTTTCCAAGCCTAACAACGAAATGGACAGCACTTTCTAAGGTGATGATTCATTGAAAACACCAATAAGCACATTAGATCTTATGTTTTATGCATACTCACAGGCTTATGAGCCCAAGTCCAGAATGTCTATCCACGAGTCTGGGAGAGAACGTATAGCCCTAGGGGATGCTTTTGGTTCATTGATTGTGCAAGGGCGGCTTACAGGTAGCCTACAATTACAGCGAATTTGATTTTGAATAGCGTAGTAATAGGTCATTTTTTATATTTCCATCATAATTTTTTGGGGGTGACATTACCTTTAGCTATACAGAATATCTCACCACTGTGCGTCTCCATCTCCTCCTCGCTCTCCTTAATTCCTTTTTTTGAGCGTGCAGAGGGGCTGTCAATTTGTTCCAGAACAGATTGGTTCTTGGTTCCCCATATTAAGCACTAGGTAGCTGAAGGAACAGGGTTGGAGAGCCCATGGCATACAGAGTTTGGGCAGAATATCACCCGTGTCGCAGCGAGAGCATGTTCCTCAAACAGCGGTCGATGCATGGAGTGAAAGTGTTCTTATATTCATTTCCCTGCGTCTCATATTCATTAAGCACATCTCCACTATAAAACCAAAGTAGCCTACCAGGCATCATTTAAAAAAGGGCTGGCGGGAAAGCATGCAGCCTCCATTCGCTATTAGAGTGCATGTGGATGACATGTATTAATGGGCCATTATAAATCTATTTTTTTTAAAGATTCAATTGAGAATAGTCTGACAGGTGAAAATATGATCACTTGATGAGAGGACAGCTGTGTAGCCTGAAGCAAGGAACAGCGCACAAGCATCCTCAAATCATCACTAGTTGCATCATATATGTTTCGATTTCTACGACATTAAGGTTCGTATCATTGACAACTAAAGTTGCCAAATAACTATACATCTAGGATATAGGACCCTGTTTCAAATGATCACTTTTACGCTCAACAAAGTCACTTCATATGCACACTCGCTCCGGAATGGGAAAAATATCCTTTATTTTATTCAGCTGTTCAATTATATTATTCTTACTACAAAATCCTATAATATAAAAAATAATGCCATGGGACTTAGTGCATTCGGAAAGTATTCAGACCCCTTGACTCTTTCAACATTTTGTTACGTTACAGCCTTAATCGAACGTCTCTGGTGAGACCTGAAAATAGATGTGCAGCAACGCTCCCCTGTAACGGCAGTCTATTTCTTCCTCCTCCTCGGACGAGGAGAGGCGAGAAGGATCGGAGGACCAATATGCAGAGTGGTAAGTTTCCATGATTTTAATATCCACGAAAACAAGACACAATACAAAATAACAAAAGAACTAACCGGAACAGTCCCGTGTGGCACAAACACTGAGACAGGAAACAAACACCCACAAAACAAACGTGAAACCCAGGCTGCCTAAGTATGATTCTCAATCAGGGACAACGATTGACAGCTGCCTCTGAGAATCATACCAGGCCGACCACAAAACCCCAACATAGAAAAACACACATAGACAACCCACCCCAACTCACGCCCTGACCCTACTAAATAAAGATAAAACAAAGGAATTAAAGGTCAGACCGTGACACCCCATCCAACCTGACAGAGCTTGAGAGGATCTGCAGAGAAGAATGGGAGAATGCATAGCGCATAGAATTAAAAAAATATTGTCATATTATTCATTCTAATCAGCTAGGTTTTTTTTTTTTTTTTTACATGGACGATACATTGAAGATAATATAAGTACTGGAAACAACAGAACACTATGACAAATCTGGGAAACCAGGCCTGGTATTCATAACTGACTTTGAAAAGGCTTTTGATAAAGTACGACTGGAATTGATATATAAATGCCAGGAATATTTACATTTCGGAGAATCTTATAAAATGGGATAAAGTTATGTATAGTAACCCTAGGTGTAAAATAGTAAATAATGGCTACTTCTCAGAAAGTTTTAAACTGTCAAGAGGAGTAAAACAAGGTTGTCCACTATCGGCAAAAATAAAAATACAACTTTCACATTACTGTGTAGTTTACCAATAAAATGGTCTGACGATGATGTGGACATACTCGGTATACATATGCCGAAAGAAAGAAATTCTCACTACAATACATTTTTAATTGAAAGATAGATAACATCTTGCTACCATGAAAAGAAAAATTGCCTTCTATTTGTGTGTGTGTGGGGGGGGGGGAAATCACAGATTAACTCTTTCGTCATATCCCAGTTTACGCATTTGCTTATGGTCTTGCCTACACCTAACAACTTTTTTTTTTTAATTACACGAGCAAAAAAAAATACAATTTGATTTGGAATGGCAAGGCTGTAACGATCTTCGTCTTCATCGGATGAGGATTAGGAAGGATCGGACCAAAATGCAGCGTTGTAAGTGTCCATGATAATTTATTATATCAGAACACGAAAAATACAAAATAACAAAGTGAATGAAAGAAATGAAAATCGAAACAGTTCTGTATGGTGAAGACACAGACACAGAAAACAACCACCCACAAACAAAAGTGGGAAAACAGGCTACCTAAGTATGGTTCTCAATCAGACAACGATTGACAGCTGCCTCTGATTGGGAACCATACCAGGCCTAAACATAGAAATACAACACATAGACACACAACATAGAATACCCTCCCACATCACACCCTGACCAAACAAAAAATAGAAACATACAAAGCAATCTACAGTCAGGGCGTGACAAAGGCAGACAAAATTAAAATGTGCCTATTTAAATAATGAATATGCATTTGGAGGGCAAAAATAATAAAACAGACCTCTCACTAAATGCGTCAGGTATACTTAAATCTGAATGGGTTTTCAAGCAAATTAGCAAGAATGTCTCACCCCATGTTCAAGAATTTCCTTTTTCCCCTTTATTCAGATTACAACCTCTCACTTTCGGTTAATTGAAAGTTAAATAATCTCCCAAATATCGCTAATTTTAAAACAAGCCATAGAAAGTTGGGTTGAAATTTCAGTTTAATCCACCAGAAAAGGCAGAACAAATAATACAAGAAATAGTGGTTAAACTCAAATACACTGACTGGAAGAAAAAAAACAAGAAGGAACTTGTGCAAAGCTGTCATCAAGGCAAAAGGTGGCTATATTGAAGAATCTCAAATATAAAATATGTTTATTTGCTTAACACTTTTTTGGTTACTACATGATTCCATATGAGGTATTTCATAGTTTGATGTCTTCACTATTATTCTACAATGTAGAAAATAGTAAAAATAAATGAAAACCCAGGAATGAGTAGGTGTCCAAACTTCTGACTGGTATTGTATATGTGTGTGTGTATATACAGTTATAATCGGAAGTTTACATACACTTAGGTTGAAGTCATTAAAACTCATTTTTCAACCACATTTTTCAACCACTTTCAACCAGTTTTGGCAAGTCGTTTAGAACATGTACTTTCTGCATGACACAAGTAATTTTTCAAACAATTGTTTACAGACAGATTATTTCACTGTATCACGATTCCAGTGGGTCAGAAGTTTACATACACTAAGTTGACTGTGCCTTTAAACAGCTTGGAAAATTCCAGAAAATTATGTCATGGCTTTAGATGCTTCTGATAGGCTAATTGACATAATTTGAGTCAATTGGCGGTGTACCTGTGGATGTATTTCAAGGTCTACCTTCAAATTCAGTGCCTCATTGCTTGACATCATGGGAAAATCAAAAGAAATCAGCCAAGACCTCAGAAAAAAAATGGTAGACCTCCACAAGTCTGGTTCATCCTTGGGAGAAATTTCGAAACCCCTGAAGGTACTACGTTCATCTGTACAAACAATAGTAAGTATAAACACAAGTATAAACACCATGAGACCACGCAGCCGCCATACCACTCAAGAAGGAGACGCGTTCTGTCACCTAGAGATGAGCGTACTTTGGTGCGAAAAGTGCAAATCAATCCCAAAACAACAGCAAAGTACCTTGTGAAGATGCTCAAGGAAACAGGTACAAAAGTATCTATATCCACAGTAAAACGAGTCCTATGTCGACATAACCTGAAAGGCCGCTCAGCAAGGAAGAAGCCACTGCTCCAAAACCGCCATAGAAAAGGCAGACTACGGTTTGCAACTGCACATGGGGACAAAGATCGTACAATTTTGGAGAAATGTCCTCTGGTCTGATGAAACAAAAATAGAACTGTTTGGCCATAATGACCATCGTTATGTTTGGAGGAAAAAGGGGAATGCTTGCAAGCCGAAGAACATCATCCCAACCGTGATGCACGGGGGTGGCAGCATCATGTTGTGGGGGTGTTTTGCTGCAGGAGGAGCTGGTGCACTTCACAAAATAGATGGCTTCATGAGGAAAGAAAATGATGTGGATATATTGTGAAAAACTGAGTTTAAATGTATTTGGCTAAGCTGTATGTAAACTTCCGACTTCAAATGTGTGTGTGTGTGTGTGTGTATGTATATATATATAGTTAATGTTGTAAATTACTATATATAGTTAATGTTGTAAATGACGATATATATATATAATTACATACATACACACTACCGTTCAAAAGTTTGGGGTCACTTAGACATTTTCTTATTAAAAAATTATTTTTTTGTCCATTAAAATAACATTGATCAGAAATACAGTGTAGACATTGTTAATGTTGTAAATGACTATTGTAACTGGAAACTAGAGGTCGACCGATTAATCGGAATGGCCGATTAATTAGGGCCGATTTCAAGTTTTCATAACAATCGGAAATCGGTATTTTTGGGCGCCGATTTTTTTTATACCTTTATTTAACTAGTCAAGCCAGTTAAGAACACATTCTTATTTTCAATGACAGCCTAGGAACGGTGGGTTAACTGCCTTGTTCAGGGGCAGAACAACAGATTTTCACATTGTCAGCTCGGGGGATCCAATCTTGCAACCTTTCAGTTAACTAGTCCAACGCAATAACGACCTGCCTCTCTCTTGTTGCACTCTACAAGGAGACTGCCTGTTACGCGAATGCAGTAAGCCAAGGTAAGTTGCTAGCTAGCATTAAACTTATCTTATAAAAAACAATCAATCATAACCACTAGTTAACTACACATGGTTGATGATATTACTAGATATTATCTAGCTTGTCCTGCGTTGCATATAATCTGACTGAGCATACAAGTATCTAAGTAACTGACTGAGCGATGGTAGGCAGAAGCAGGCGCGTAAATATTCATTCAAACAGCACTTTCGTGCATTTTGCCAGCAGCTCTTCGTTGTGCGTCAAGCATTGCGCTGTTTATGACTTCAAGCCTATCAACTCCAGAGATGAGGCTGGTGTAACCGAAGTGAAATGGCTAGCTAGTTAGCGCGCGCTAATAGCGTTTCAAACGTCACTCGCTCTGAGCCTTCTAGTAGTTGTTCCCCTTGCTCTGCATGGGTGATGGTGGCTGTTGTCGTTGTCGATGTGTTGCTGGTTCGAGCCCAGGGAGGAGCGAGGAGAGGGACGAAAGCTATACTGTTACACTTGCAATACTAAAGTGCCTATAAGAACATCCAATAGTCAAAGGTTAATGAAATACAAATGGTATAGAGGGAAATAGTCCTATAATTCCTATAATAACTACCACCTAAAACTTCTTAACTGGGAATATTTAAGACTCATGTTAAAAGAAACCACCAGCTTTCATATGTTCTCATGTTCTGAGCAAGGAACTGAAACGTTAGCTTTCTTACATAGCACATATTGCACTTTTACTTTCTTCTCCAACACTTTGTTTTTGCATTATTTAAACCAAATTGAACATGTTTCATTATTTACTTGAGGCTAAATTGATTTTATTGATGTATTATATTAAGTTAAAATAAGTGTTCATTCAGTATTGTTGTAATTGTCATTATTACAAATAAATAAATACAAATCGGCCGATTAATCGGTATAGGCTTTTTTGGTCCTCAAATAATCGGCCTCTACTGGAAACGGCAGATTTTTTTATGGAATATCTACATAGGCGTACAGATTCCCATTATCAGCAACCATCACTCCTGTGTTCCAATGGCACATTGGGTTAGCTAATCCAAGTTTCAGTTCCCATTAGGAAGGATACCAGAGGGCATCCTCCTGGTCACTTTTGATGTGGAGAGCTTGTACACTAACATCCCACAGGAGGCTTGCAGGCGCTACAACACTCCCTTCAGCAGAGAGACTCTACCCGTGCTCCATCCAATGATTGCATCTTACAATTTACTAAACTGGTATTATCCCATAACTACTTTGTCTTTCAGTCAGACTTTTCCCTTCAAATTCGGGGTGTAGCCATGGGCTCCCCTTTCCCCCCCAACTATGCAAACCTGTATGTGGGACAACTTGAAGAAGCATTCCTTTATAAAACAGAGACACACCCCTTACTTTCTAAAATACTTCTATGGAAGAGATACAAAGATGATGTCTTTGTGCTCTGGGAAGGAAGTCAGCAGGAACCAACCAGCAGGATCCAAACTCTACTAAACGAGAGCTCTGAATACCTCAAATTCATCATGCAGACTGATGAGAGAAAAATAAACTACCTGGACTTATGGATTATCAAAGAGAATGATGCATTACACAGACAGACTTATACACAAAGCCCACAGAGCGCAATACCTTGCTATGTGCCGATAGTATGCATCCCCTTCCCCTCAAGAATGGCCTACCATATGGCCAGTTATGCAGGGTTAAACGAATCTGTGTCCACCAGTCAGATTTTGACAGCAATGCTAAAAAGAAATTCAAAATGAGAGGCTCCAAGGACAAAACTCTTGATGCTGCAATGATGAAAATATCTCAAAAACCAAGAGCGGAATTACTAAAAACTCAACTAAAGAAGAAAAACAACGCAACCGTCTTTTGCACTAAGTACACCAAGGGGTTCGGGGGAAAATGAAAGCAATCCTGAAAAAGCACTGGCATATTCTGCAATCAGACAAAATGCAAATAAATAAATCACACATCTCTTCAAGGAACCCCCACTGGTGGTCTATAAGCGTGGTCGCAATATTGGAGATAGTTTGGTGAGATCTGACATGAACCCTGAGCCCACTCAGACACTCTTGACACCTATCCAAAATGTTAACTACAAAAATGTGGCTCATGCACACAGTGCAATAGCACTATAAAAACATCTTTCTTCAGACACCCACATACAGGTCGAAAGATCCCTGTTAGGGGCATCATATCATGCAAGACCAAGGGAGTAATCTATCTCATCACCTGTTCATGTGGAAAAGCCTATGTAGGACAAACGAAAAGACAATTAAAACAACGCATAGCTGAACACCACAGCTCAATCAGGTGTCAGAACACTGACTATCCAGTAGCAGCTCACTTTGTTGAAGCTAACCATCCCATCTCCTCCCTCAAATACCCAGGCATTGAGCATGTTGCTCTACCAAGGAGCAGGTAGTAACATTGAGATCCTACTACTACAAAGAGGCTTACTGGATATCTAAAAACATTGACCCCTAGTGGTCTGAATATTGACTTTCATCTCTTTTTTATTTTATTTTATAGCGTATTCCTAATATGTTACCCCTGTTGACGATGTTCATTATATATTAAGGTTGAACCAAAAGATTACATGTAACAAAAACGATAGACTAAATGATTATGTGAAATTGAATTTAATAATATATGATGATGCTAATATGATGTACACTCCATTGTTTCTATATGATAACAATAGCATAATATATTTTATATGCCATATACYATTTAAGTTTCATTAATTTTAATTAACTTAATCATTATGACACACCCCTCACTATTGTCATTGGTTACACTAATTGCACTGTTTGTCTACATAACCTGGTTCAAGTATTCATGACATTACTCTGAGGAAGGCACAGTGATGCCGAAATGTTGGTAAATACCCATTAAATTGCTGGGAGATTACACATGGTGTGCGACTTTATTATAAACGTATAAACGTGTAATCCAAGTTTATAATTTTAAATGGCTAATTGATCATTAGAAAACGCTTTTGCAATTATGTTAGCACAGCTGAAAACTGTCGTGCTGATTAAAGAAGCAATAAAACTGGCCTTCTTTAGACTACTTGAGTATCTGGAGCATCAGCATTTGTTGGTTCGATTACAGGCTCAAAATGGCAAGAAACAAATAACTTGCTTCTGAAACTTGTCAGTCTATTCTTGTTCTGAGAAATTAAGGCTATTCCATGTGAGAATTTGCCAAGAAACTGAAGATCTCGTACAACGCTGTGTACTACACCCTTCACAGAATAGCGCAAACTGGCTCTAACCAGAATAGAAAGAGTGGGGGGCACCGGTGCACAACTGAGCAAGAGGACAAGTACATTAGTGTCTAGTTTGAGAAACAGATGCCTCACAAGTCTTCAACTGGCAGCTTCATTAAATAGTCCCCGCAAAACACCAGTCTCAACATCAACAGTGAAGAGGCGACTACAGGATGCTGGAATTCTAGGCAGAGTTGCAAAGAAAAATACCTATCTCAGACTGGACAATAAAAAGAAAAGATTAAGATGGGCAAAACAGACACTGGACAGAGGAACTCTGCCTAGAAGGCAAGCATCTCGGAGTTGCCTCTTCACTGTTGATGTTGAGACTGGTGTTTTGAACAGTACTGTGTGTTATAAATATATATATGGGGGATTGRAAATGATGCAGACAATTACATTGATGGAATCTATACAATCTATATGCAATATTAAGCCTGGTCTTTCCCTAATAAAAAAATAATGTAAGACAGGTAAACAAACTGCTTTTTTTAAAAGATAAAAATCACTACGGCCTACATTGTAAACTGAAAAACATTTTCAAAAAATGAAATAAAAAGTATTCTTTATTCTCTTGAGAAACTGCATCTTTATAACTGGCTTAAGGCATCCAACTCACGGATTTGAGATTTCGCACTGCTGTCAATGACAAGAACATCGTCTATATTGCTAGCGACGATGGTTCAGTCTCTTGTACAGGCACCCCATCAGTTTCACCATGCTGCCCTGAGATAGATGAAATCTTCTCTTCTGATGACTTCTCCTGCGTCTGCAAACAGTAAGCAAAGAGCAATATTTAGAAACAAATCATTCCAACTTATGAGAAGCCACAGCTACAGTGCATTCGAAAAGTATTCAGAACCCTTGACTTTTTACGTTACAGCCTTATTCTAAAATAGATTTCTCATCAATCTAAACACAATAACCCATACTGACAAAGCAAAAACAGGTTTAGACATGTTTGCACATTTATTACAAATAAAAAAAAACGGTAATATCACATTTACATAGGTATTCAGACCCTTTACTCAGTACTTTGTTGAAGCACCTTTGGCAGTGATTACAGCCTTGATTCTTCTAGGGTAGGTAGGACACTACAAGCTTGGCACACATGTATTTGGGGAGTTTCTCACGTTCTTRTCTGCTGATCCTCTCAAGCTCTGTCAGGTAGGATGGGGAGCGTCACTGCACAGCTATTTTCAGGTCTCTCAAGAGATGTTTGATTGGGTTCAAGTCCGGGATCTGGCTGGGCCACAAGGACATTCAGAGACTTGTCACAAAGACACTCCCGCGTTGTCTTGGCTGTGTGRTTAGGGTCGTTGTCCTGTTGGWAGGTGAACCTTCCTTCCAGTCTGAGGTGCTGAATGTTCCGGAGCAGGTTTTCATCAAGGATCTCTCTGTTCTTTGCTCCGTTAATCTTTCCCTCAATCCTCACTAGTCTCCCAGTCCCTGCCGCTGAAAAACATGCCCACAGCATGATGCTACCACCACCACGCTTCACCATAGGGATGGTGCCAGGTTTCCTCCAGACGTGACGCTTGGCATTCAGGCCAAAGAGTATATATTGGTTGGTTTCATATTATTGGTTTCATCAGACCAGAAAATCATCTTTCTCATAGTCAGAGTCCTTTAGGTGCCTTTTGGCAATCTCCAAACCGGCTATTGTGCCTTTTACTGAGGAGTGGCATCCGTCTGGCCACTCTACCATAAAGGCCTGATTGGTGGAGTGCTGTAGAGATGGTTGTCCTTCTAGAAGGTTCTTCCATCTCCACAGAGGAACTCCGGAGCTCTGTCAGTGACTGTCAGTGACCATTGGGTTCTTCGTCASCTCCCTGACCAAGGCCCGTGTCCCACGATTGCTCAGTTTGGCCGGGCGGCCAGCTCTAGGACGAGTTTTGGTGGTTCCAAACTTCTTCCATTTAAGAATGATGGAGGGKACTMTGTTCTTGGGGATCTTCAATGCTGCAGATCTGATCTGTGTCTTGACACAATCCTGTCTTGGAGCTCAACGGACAATTATGAACTGACTCTAAAGCAGACGGACCGGATTCCAACAGAGAAGACAACAACGACATACGGGCATAAATATATACATTGCAATTATTCTCGAATGAGCGGTCATTCATGTGCAAAGGATTAGCATTTCAATTAATATAATTATCAACTGTGTGTAGTAAATCTATTTTGTTTTTCCCGCTCACGCTCAGTCCCCACCTGTTTCGTTTGTCTACCAAGCCGTCATATCGGCTTCGTCCGCTAGGGACTTTTTCTTTGTATCATGTAGTAACCAAATATCTACTGTTTGTGTGTAAGTAATTCTGTGTGATTATTTAGTTAGTAAATAAATAAATAAAGCCAATTTGTATATCGCTGATTCATGATTTAGGCTAGGGTTCGTGCAGATATTCAAGGGTTTGTGACGTTCAGTAATGAGAACAGATGAGGTAATAATAATAATAATTCCTTAATAAGAGACTGTTTTGTTAAGATATGAAAATATCTGAAGAGTCGATTCGGAAAATAGAGACTTTATTTAAAATCCGTGGTGCCCCAACTTCCTAGTTAATTCAAGTTTACATAAGTTTAATTACACAGAGAATTGATAAAATAACAGTCTTCACATTTAATGGTCCTGACACGACAGGGAACTCCAATCAAGTTGTAGAAACATCTCAAGGATGATCAATGGAAACAGGATGCACCTGTGCTCAATTTTGTGTCTCATGGCAAAAGGGTATGAAATGTTGTGAATAGGGGTATTTCTGTTTTTTATTTTTAATAAAATTAGCAAACATTTCTAAAAACCTATTTTAGCTTCGTCATTTTGGGGTATTGTGTGTAGATTGATGAGGGGTAAAAAATGATTTAATCCATTTTAGAATAAAGCTGTAACGTAACAAAACGTGGAAAAAGGGAAGCGGTCTGAATACTTTCCGAATGCACTGTGTACAAAACATTAACACCACCTTCCTAATATTGAGTAGCGCAACCCCTTTGATTTGGATCTCTTTTAGACCCCATTTGGACTAATCTTCCAAGAGTCCTTAAACATTCAAATACAATTTATAATACGAACACATTTTCACATATAACACACTATTACAAACATACTGACCCAATAAATACTCAATCTAAAAAATATTGATTATTCATCTACTATAGTCCCACAACATTTCTATGTATTATATTTAAATCGTTGAAAGTTTTCTGGTTTGCTCAGTTAATTTATTCAATTTCTTTATTGCTCTAAATCGAAATGTTATTTAGCCTATTTCTCTTTTCTGTCTGGACAACGCATAGATGGTGGACAATCTATTCCTAGTATTTACGGAATGTCTGTCTCTTACCAACTGAATACCGTTGTGAATAGAACTTGGCATTTTAAATGAATATTATGAAATACAATAAGCATGTTCCTTTCAATTATCTTGTTCTTGGTTGGTCATCAATCGACATTGAGCATGACTGCAACAGAAGAACCATATCTCCACCTTAAAACAATCCTTGCTGCTTTGTTCTGTGCATTCTGCAGCCTCCTAACTTCACTTGATGATGCATTTCCCCAGACCACAGAACAGTAATTCACCTCACTCTCAATTAATGCTTGTGTTATTTGCTGAAATATTTTCCCTGGTAAATATTTAGCTATCCTTCTGATTATGCATGCTGTTTTTATTTTTATTTAGATTAGTTATTTGAGACGATCATGATAAGCAGTTGTCTAGCTGCACTCCCAATAGTTTGGTTTCTGCCACTTCTTCAATTTGTACTCCTCCCATACTTAATTGTATCCCATGCTGTTTTGGCCTTTTCCTAGTGGAACAGACCAACATAACTTTGGTTTTCTTGGTGTTTAAAACAAGTTTGTTTTGGCAAACCCACTCCCTAATATTCTCCAAATCTCCTTGTAAAGCTTGCTGTACCTGTTGAACCGATTGTCTTGCTGCATAAATTGTAGTATCATCTGCAAATATAGTAGCTTGAGTTTCAGCTAAGGCATAGGGGAAGGTTGTTGGCATATATTAAATAGAGAAGTGGCCCAAGGCAGCTGCCCTGTGGTATTCCACAGTTTAACACGAGGGGAAGAAAATGAACCATTGATATAGGTGGACTGTTTCCTGTCAGTTAGATATGACTGTACCCAATTCAATGCTACCTCCTTAAAACCATAATGCATTAATTTTGTCAAAATTATTTAATGATCCACTAAATCAAATGCTGCACTGAAATCTAAAAATAGTACACCCACAAACTTGCTGTCTCCTCCCCTTCATCTACACTGATTGAAGTGGATTTAACAAGTGACATCAATAAAGGATCATCACCTTCACCTGGTCAGTCTGTCATCGAAATAGCAGGTGTTCATAATATTTTGTACACTCAGTGTATATTAGTAATACCCAATGATGTGCACCTGCTTATTCATGTGGATTTGTCTATTGTAATACCATACAGAACATCATTCACATTATCTCAAAACATTGCCACCACTGACAGGATGACTGCACACAAGATACACAATCATGTGCTGAAGGTACATGCACATTGACCATGACTAGGCAGGCAAACAAAAGCACAATAAAGGACAGTGGCGTTAAACAATTTGGGTAAAAAATAAAAAATAAATCAAAAAATAATACAGGTTCTGCAATTAACCAACTGATGTAGAATCTGAATCATCCCATTAACGCATGTAAGGTGCTGTGGTTGGCATTTAAAAACAAGGACAGAGGACTTACTGACCGTATACCCATAAACATAGGTCATTTTCCTATATCCATAATGTAGTTTACGAAAGTTCAAATCAAGAAGGCTGGTCTGAATGATCGTTTTTCAACAGTTTGACAACCATCCACCACCAGCTATAATAACCTTAAGGCCCGTCATTGGAACACCTTTCGCCTAGCAGGGGGGGGGGGGTTTCAATGCCAGCTGCCCAGTAAAGTGCTACCCGTCACCAGCATTTGGAGCCGAGGAGCATGCTGACATCAAGTGGTTTCTGTGAGAAGTACAGGAGGGGGCGTGTTACCCCGTGTTGCGTTTTACCCCGTGTGGCGTTTTACCCCAAGTTACCCTATATTCAGTGTTTATGCAATTTGTCTGGGACATAGCATGTTTTGATAAATGTTATCTAGTTAAAAGATCCCATTTCCGATCTAGCTAATGATTATGCCCATGTTAAATGCAGATAGCCAAACCAATGCGTCAGCCTATTTATTTATAGCCACTATGCTGCATCAGTTAGGCTACAGGTGATAATGGTTATAGCATACCTGATAAGATGGACCATGCATAGGCTATATGCTTGGTCCAATATGTTAAAATCATTTTACCAATATGTAATGTCTTATTGGGCTTATTTCTGGAGGTGGAAATTATATTTTAGATTTGAATTCATTTTGGAGTAGACGTCCTTTTAAAAAGTCAACGGTTGAACTTCTCAGTCCTTCTACATACAATTTCCTCAAATCCCCACTCTACGCAACCTTTTCCTCCACTGCTAGAGGCTGGCGGGTTCCCTCTGTAGCTTGCAGCTCTGAAGTGTAAAATTAAGTTTGGTTGTAGTTTTAAGGATTTGTTGTACAGCTCGCGGCTGAGACCACTTGCTGGAGTGGCTTGCTCTCTGCTCTCTCCTTACCTCCGGTATACACTTCCAGTGTAGCGGCTAAAGACCTAGAATGATGCTTTTGATAAGCCCCCAGGTTCATAAGGGAACACCTTTGCATCCATAACTCAGCTGAGATCAACACAAAACACTTACATTATTCCCTAGTGTAGTTGGTGAGGGCTGCCTCTCGGCCAGCTGCTTAGACTCCCCGTCAGTAGCCACCTTAGATTCAGACTTCACGTCCCTCTCATTGGGTTTGGCTTTAGCTGGAGAGGGTTTAGCTTCTTGTGAGTCATTGCCTTCAGTTGTGGCCCCAGCTACAACTGGTTCTTGTTGTATCTCTTCCTGGACGTTGCTAAACGGCCGGTCGTCGTTCCTCAGGGTCTCCACGTTTCTGGGAGGGGAGCATTGAGGGGCCTCCCCCCCTGCCAGTGGGTCGTGGTTTGTACCTCTCAGATGGGCCTGGGGCTCGGGCTGGTCCATGGCTGGAGGAGGAGGGTCCCTGGGCCTGCCGATGCGCAGCAGTCTCGTAATGCCGTGCTTGATGGCTGCCTGGCATCTACAGTACATAAACACCTGAGGAACATGAGGAATATTCTGCTTCAGTGACATGTAGGGAACTGGCTACAACTGGAAACAGTTACTATGACTGCTGTGTGATAGTCAGGTATGGGTTCAATTCCATTTCAACACAAAAGTACATTGAAATTCTCATTCAAGCATTGAACAGGGCCATTTATGTTCTTAAGGATTTTTCAACACCAATTCTCTTTCTGAATTGTTTTAATTGAAATTTACCCCAGCCCTTGTGACAGCGTTTCAAATGTGTGTGTGCATGTGTGTGCGCACCAGGATGGAAAGCACGATGAGGAGCACAGGGATATCCCGGGTGACCGGCAGGTCATTGATGGCTACGAGCAACTCGCTGATCCTCTGGCCAAAGTGCTTCTGAGTTTCCGTGAAGAAGTTGGTGATGGTCATAGTGATTGCATTCAGAGAGAGACAAAACAACACACCATCACACCACGTCCTATTGGAAATAGACTAAATGCTACACAGGTTATTGGTCATCAACAGGGTTGCGGTCAATTCCATTTCAGTGCAGTCAATGCAGGAAGGATTCACTCATTGTTTACTTTATTTGGACAGGTAGAATTAGAGACAGATACAGAGAGATGGGAAGGATAAGGGTTGGAGTTGGGGTTTGATCCCTAGTCTCCGGTAGGGAGCAGTTTGTGTGCCTAGAGCATTACCGCTAGACCAAAGGCTCTGCACTTACATCCTGTATGGCTGAATTGAAATGGAATTGTCCCCAACCCCGGTTGTCAACTACAGGTTACCTTAGCTTGGGGTACGAGACGGATTGGGGTGACGTTGAGGACTTTGTTGTACATCTTACAGAGACCATCCTGGAGAGTCATTGGTACAGAGGTGCCTTCTGGGGTAAAGGTAGGAAGGAGTCCAATACAGTAGGCTTCATGACAACATAACCCATATGCATTTCCACAGTAAGCTTACTGCAAACAGTGCAAAGTGTAACAAAATGTTGACGCTGTTGGAGACCAGTAAGACCTGAGCACATTTTCTTGTATACTTATCTGTTCTAATAATTATGGGTAAGGGCTGATATATAAAATAGTAATTTACAATCTGACAATTTTATATCTTATATACTCTTGAATAGATGTTTTTTTATATATATCCTTTGGGATTTAAAGTAGTGTTAGGTTTAAGCTCTTTGTATGAGAAGTGAAATGTTACAGTGGACTGCAGGAATGTGTTCTCCCAATAACTCAAGCCCTCTCTTGACTGATAACAAGTCCGGTGATATGCAAGGAGGAGCACAGAGAAATACTGGATGATGGAAAAGTACTGAAACACATCTTTCTGGAAAGGAAGAGGTGAGAACTAAAGGTATAAAAGGGGCACTACACTGTATTGAATTTATGTTCTTAGCTGACACATCCAGTTAGTTGTAACAAATCTAGTTTGAGCTTTTTTGCTGTCTGCCTGGAGTTTGTACCAGACATCTAGAACCTCTGTGCATATCACAGGACTTCTTACCAGTGGAGAGAGGCCTTGAGTTATTGGGAGTACACATTCCTAAATAACTCCACTTCTCATACACAAAGACCTTAAACCGAACACCACTTTCAAATCTCCAAGGATATATAAAAAACATCTATTCATAGTTAGAGAACATCATTATATAAACCAGTAAAGAGAGAGATTGTAAATTACTATTTTATCAGCCCTAACACATAAAATGATTATTACTACTGATAATTATACAAGAAAAGGTGTTCTGGTCTAAATGGTCTCCAACCAGAGTATGTGAGCGGAGTTGAGTGGTTGGAAATCGCGCTAGTCGCACATGGAGAGGTCAAAACTGCTCCACGCTGACAAAAAAAAACACCAAAAAAACAACTGCTACTCCAAATTCGCTCCATTCATTAAAATCACACTTTAACCAACACTATTTATGACTACCTGGATCTACCAATTGTTTTTTAAGTATTGAAACCAAAACATATGGATTTGAATGAAAAGTATTTGAATAAACATGAAACGGTGAATGTAAGAAGCGGAAATAGGCTACATGTCATATTAAATAGCAGGTAGTCAGGAACGAAAATGAATTATTAAGGCTATATTATTTCAAGGCTATAAGCCTACAAATAAATACACTGAAGCATTTGTGTGTGCGACACAATAGGCTGGTTGTATTAAATCATTATAGTCTATAAATTGCGCATATAGGCTGTGACTCAGAGTTAAATAAAAATGTAATAAAAAATGACTTATTAGTGCCTTTGAATTCATTTTTAGAACAAATTTTTTGAAACACGAGTTTGGCCAGTCTGGCTCATGCGATGGTGCCCGGAGAGCAGGCCAGCCGTGGAGAATACCCTCTCCACACTTGCAGAGCCACTGGGGATGCTAAACACCCTTTTGGCCACTCTTGCCAGGCTGGGCAGAAGTGCATTAAGCTCTCAGCATTAAACAACATTTCGTTGTATTAAATCATTATAGTCTCCAAATTGCGCATATAGGCTATGACTTACTTAGAATTAAATAAAAATGAAACGAGAAATCCCTGATTCGGCTCAGTGCCGTTGAATTCACTTTTAGAAACACGACTTTGGCCAGTGTCTGTGGCTTCAGGCTCATGCTAAGTGCCTGGAGAGCTGTATACTTGCAAAGCCACTGGGGATGCTAAATACCAGGTGGGACACTTTTGCCAGGCTGGGCAGGAATGCAGAGTTGTTTTTAAATGTTTCTATAGGTAGGCCTAAAAGGTTTTTAGGCAAAATAACCCAATCAAAACGGAAAGCTCCTTGAACGTGGGAATATGCCAGTCCTATTGGGCCAAAATCAACTTTGGCCTATAGTATAGATAATAGAACAAAAATGAACGAAACGTTTAAGACACCCGATTTTTTCGCTTATAAATACAATGACAGTTATCTACCCACCTCGTTCCGTTCTGTCAGCATGTGCACGTAGAACGTATGGGATAGGTGTCTTTTCAGATTCCACAATGATTATTTAGTTGTGGACACTATATCACCGCATTTCCCTCTTGCTCTTGGTCCCCATCTTTGTAAGTCGACTTGATTTAGCATCTGTGTGTTTTATCAGTTTCTTTTTGAAAATATTTAGCGAACTCCGTGACAGTAGCTAAAGGAAGGGTCTGTAGATAGCAGCACACACGTACACTGGCATGCTCTGAGCTCGTGAAGCGAGTGCTACCGGAGCGCTACTTTGTAGCGGGCTAAAAGGCCGACGCCCCAGCCTTTGGAAATCTCACTCCACGCTCCAGTCAAATTGGGCATGCTAGCGCCTCTCCGCTCACATACCATGTCTCTAACAACATCCATGTGTCTTAATATCTATTTTTTTAATGGCATTACAAAATTAATATATTATCTCTTTATGCACCAATTATTTTATTTATTCAAATGTTAATGTTTTTTGCATCATCTTACCATTTAAGTCCCACCAGTCAATTTTCCCGGTGCATTTCGCGTCGACGGCAAAGTCAATCTGACAGGACAATAAAATTACAATTACAGATATGATGGATTTAGCATTGTACCATTCCTAGGTCAGGAGCTGGTTTAGTGGCAGTGCTGCCGTCCCTGGGACCACACCCACAGTTCAAACCCTAGTTCTACAACTGCTATTATCCCTCATCAATCTAAAAAAAAACACATCATTTTGTTTTTCCCTCAAGATATTCCTTGGTGTTCCTTCAATTTATTTAGTTGGCTTAGATTTTTTAAAGAATAGACTATGGCATATTATAAATAGCTGAACTAGTTTAAGTCATCCTTACCTGTTCATAAACCCCCCAAAAATATTATTTGCAAAGACATAAAATACTGTTGTAGCATTTAGCCTACATTTATTTTTACCTCTGAGAACATGAATCAATCCTGAATCAGACAGACCCTACACTGAAAGTAGCCAGACTGGCCACTCTGTCTGTAAATAAGTAATTTTGTACCTTCAAATATTCTTTAAAATTAATTATAATAATATTTATTTACTACTAGACATAGAACATCATAGACAGTAAGGGGCTATTAGCAAGTGGACATTTTACAGAATGCATGGAAGTGTGTATTGATAATTTACCTTGTGGAGGAAGAAGCAAAACCACACCAGACCGATGAGAAAGCAGATGGCGAAGATTCGCGTGAACTGGACAAACCAGGAGACTGTAGACCACAGCTCGCTGCAGATGATGACCACTATAATTAAGACACAAACAAACACCTGGAAGAGAGAGAAGGTCCTTTAGAGCAGGGTTTCCTCAACTCTGTCCTGGGGGCCAGTTTAGAATTTTTCATTAGCACTACACAAGCAGATTCAAATAATAGCTTGATGATGAGTTGATTATTTGAATCAGCTGTGAAGTGCTAGGGCAAAAATGTAAACGGGCACCAAGGGGGGCCCCCAGGACAGAGTTTGAGAAACCCTGCTTTGGCTTTGTTTTGATTTGGTTCATTAAGAAATGCTAGCAGCCATGACTGAATTCAAACAGGATTTGGTTTCGGGGTGTGGTTTGATGTGGGTGTCTCGTGTTCGCAGGTAGGAAGAGTTAACAAAATAATTTGGTCATTTCGCTTGAGCCGGCTGGTGAGCGACCGTGGAAAATTTGGCTCGACTTTGGATAGCCCACCTCTGGGACAATATTTTCATGTCGCACATCTTTTAGTTGTCTCATTAAATGCATCTGAATTTCTAAAATGTACAGATGATTTGAGGTTAAGTCGTAAAAATTTGGAGCTACTGACCTTTTAAAATATTGTCCCATGTGCATTGTGTAATTTACGGATGTCTCTAACTAGCCACATAGGGATATCGAATGTCAAACCAAATTGACCATGGGCATTACGATCAGGTTGCGTGCAGCTGCGCTCCTAATTCATGATTACTTGGGTACTGCCAGCTGTGGGCAGGATTATAATAAACCCAACGCACGGAAAACTGTTACGGTACCCTTCATTCCGTGACATTCCATTCTTTCCTATCGTGCAAATCTGTTTTGGACGAGAACTACTTTATGACCAAAATGATCCTATTTACATTTTGTAGTCAATGTTGACACAATAATAAATGTTTCTGGCTCATATTGATGCCACATAGGTCATTTAAGTTTTTAGGGGCAGTCGCTCCTTAAATAACTGCGATGACGATGAGAAATATTACTGGCGTTGTGACGCCAACGAGTGGTATCAGTTCTGTCTTGTCTTGAGCGTACAGTAAATGACTGTGCTCTGAATCGGAGCGGTTAAGTCATATTGTTGAACACAAAAGTGGCAGCTAGCTTCATACGCATCTCAGTCAGTCAGTGGAGCAGATGGGACTCGCCTCCTCAAGCAGAGATCAGACATGCCAGCCAGCACCATTGAGAGTAGTTTTGTTTTTATATGTCCTTTAGTTTGTGTGTAGGCTAGTCCTAGCCTATGAGTTACTGTGTTTTCTTACAAGTATGAACTTGTAAGTCCAGAAAAGACATTCCCTTTAAATTTCATCCTCCCTGCCTGTGTAGCCTACTTTACAAACTGTCAATCATCAATTCCTTTAGGCAAACCACATGGTGTGTGCGGCGGTAAATCCACTTGATTTTGAGCATCAGTCCCCTCTGCTACACATTATCACCTTCATGACTGTGTCGATCTCTACACCAAAGGTGTCCTCAAAGTGCCATCTCGAGGCCTCGAGTTCATGTGGTTTGAGATCCACCAGGATCTGGCTGAGGGCATCGTCCAGATCCTCCATTCTACAGGTGTCCCTTCCCTCCAGAAGCTTCCAGATCTCTGCCAACGCTTGCCGGGACAGTCTTACTTTGGCGTCGTAGTAGAGATCATTCTGGAAATCACTGGGCTAGTGGTTGGAAAGGAATAGAAAATAAGTAGCACAACAAAGTAGAGGCACATACAGATAGCATATTACATCACAAGGAGGTAAAACTTGGGTTGGGCGAAGTCAACCTTTATCCCATCGTGATTATGTACTCAACTTTTATAAACGATGGTAAAACCCTCTATTAGAAATACCTCTGCTATAACCACTCTCAGACTATAGCGCAAAATCACATGCTATAACTGGACGAATTATGGCAAAAAATAATGGTTGTGGGCAAAGGCTAAGTGAAGGCAAATCTTTTCTAATCTTTCTGGTGGTCTCAGCATGGCCAGGTCAGGTCTATGTGCACGTCTTTGTGGCGCGCCCATGAAGAAATTACAGTCAACTGATGAGCAACAGGCTTTCTTACCGTACTGAATTAGGTTATAAATCATGGGCTGGATAGAAGCAAGTCTAGCGTCTTCAGAACCGGATAATATTTGCTTTATTTGCCTCATCTTCCTTTCTTAGCGGTCATATTGTTTGTTCCGTCTCTCATAAAGCTGCGATTGAGAACAGCCTATGCCTAGGCCAATAGTCTGACCTTCGTTCTTTTTGAATGCGGCACATTTTGGACAACTTCTCAGGCTATTAAAATATTTGGGAAATAGGCTACTGGGTCACAACTTTAACTTCTCTTGACGCTTTTATGATAGGCTACTGGCCATTTGGTTTTCAACCTCGCATGGAGGGATTTTACCAGCCCGCACAAATTATTTATTTCATAACCCCCTACAGCCGATATCTGAGTGGACATCTAATTAGCATAATACAAACATCCCCATCAAAATCTGTTTAACGTAGAGATATGTTTTTTTTTTGTTGCATGGGCTGCGTCTTGATCCACCGCATCCGCTCATGTCGGCCTTCCGCATCTACTGTGGAAGGTGGCAAAGCTAAAGCAGTATTTGGCAGACCAGGAGACGTCCCGAAAATCTGTTTTCTAGCAAAAAAAGTCTCTCCGAACGGTTTGGGCTAAACACTAATATGACCCCTCTATGGAAAGATGAGACTCTCACGAACAGGATGCTGTTCTCCATTTTGATATACGGGTAATTCCACGTCTTTCTTACATCCCTCAGATATAGGACCGACACTTACTTCCTTTTGATGTGTTTCTATGGGCTAATAGCAGTAAGTTCAAATTCAATGTTCAAATTCAAAATTCAAATTCAGTGTCAAGTGCTACTCTACGGCATGGTAATGTTCAAAGTAGAGTTCAAATTTGATTACATTATTATTATTGTAGTCCCATCCTCCACCACTGAGTTCTTGTAAGTGACATTTCTTTGTTGCAAGTCAAGTTTCTGTTTGCAAGTCTTGTGTCCTGATTCTTCACTCTTCCTCCCAAAGTGTGCACTAGTGTACCTCATTCTTGGCCCTGAAGAGCAGCAGTGTGTAAATCGTCATCCTTACCTGTGCTAAAACACCCATTCGACTACAATAAGAGCATACTTGGGTAAAGACCTTAGTTGGGTAAATTGAGTGAATGGTTGGATGTGAAAACATGCGCTAAACCGGAGCATTTTTTTAAAAATGTAAGTATTTGAATTGTGACTATCGTTAGTTGTACATTGATAAACTGTATTAGGTTTCCACCCATGTTAACCTTATTTGATAATTCATTTTGTGGTCTTTTTTCATAGGAGGTTTTGTCTGGTCTCCATAGCTGAGAGAAGCCGGAGGAGGAATATCACTTTGTTCCATAATAATACTACCAATATTTCTAACTGTACCAATGAGAAGTAGGGCAGACTTATCCATTGTTGGTTGAACTGTTTTCAGTCAAGTTTACAGTGACAATTTGTTACCAGCCACATGTTTCAATGAGGTATTCTGCTAATAGAATTACAATACAGAAATGTTCTCGCCCTTTAGTGAAGTTCTGCTAAGCCTAATGTTGGAAACCATTATCAAGGAAAACGAATTGAAAACAATTGTAACCCGTTTCTTGAAAATGAGGACAATAACTGTTGCCTCTATCACAGGTCCCAAGTGTACATACAGTAAGGGGTATATCCTTAATAAAATAATTTGTGATGGTTAATTGTGTATACTGATTGCTACGGCATAGACATGACAAATCTATTCACTAATTAAACACTTATCTGCCTTATGCAGAGGAAGGAAAAACTCTACATGCAATAATGTCCATGTCTTGCAACTTTAACAGTAGTCAAGAAACAGCTTTGTCAACACTCTCACCAAGGGCTAACTCAAAGAATGTTACGGCAAGGTTATGTCCATCTACTCGGTCTCCAAAAATTTGACAAATACACAACTTTGAGTTATTGTTACTGGCAATATATACACTACATCACCAAAAGTATGTAGACACCTGCTCGTCAAACATCTCATTCCAAAATCATGGGCATTAATATAGAGTTTGTCCCCCCTTTGCTGCTATAACAGCCTCCACTCTTCTGGGAACGCTTTCCACTAGATGTTGGAAAATTAATGCGGGGACTTGCTTCCATTAAGCTACACGAGCATTAGTGAGGTCTGTGTTCCAATTCATCCCAAAACGTGTTAGATGGGGTAAAGGTCAGGGGTCTGTGCAGGCCAGTAAAGTTCTTCCACACCGATCTCAACAAACCATTTCTGTATGGACCTCGCTTTGTGCACGGGGGCATTGTCATGCTGAAACAGGAAAGGGCCTTCCCATGCTGAAACAGGAAAGGGCCTTCCCCAAACTGTTGACACAAAGCTGGAAGCACAGAATCATCTAGAATGTCATTGTATGCTGTAACGTTAATATTTCCCTTCACTGGAAGTAAGGGGCCTAGCCCAAACTATGGGGAAAAAATTGCCCCAGACCATCATTCCTCCTCCCCTAAACCTTAAGCTGACACTATGCATTGGGGAAGGTAGCGTTCTCCAAACCCAGACTGACAGATGGTGAAGCATGATTCATCACTCCAGAGAACGCGTTTCCACTGCTCCAGAGTCCAATGGCGGCGAGATTTACACACTTCAGCAGACGCTTGGCATTGCGCATGGTGACCTTAGGCTTGTGTGTGGCTGCTCGGCCATGGAAACCCATTCCATGAAGCTCCCAACGAACAGTTATTGTGCTGACGTTGCTTCCAGAGACAGTTTGGAACTCTGTAATGAGTGTTGAAACCGAGGGCTTGCACTTCAGCAGTCGGCGGTCCCGTTCTGTGAGCTTGTGTGGCCTACCACTTCGCGGCTGAGCCGTTGTTGCTCCTAAATGTTTCCACTTCACAAGAACAGCATTTACAGTTGACCAGGGCAGGTCTAGCAGGGTAGACATTTGACGAACTGACTTGTTGGAAAGGTGGCATCCTATGACTGTGCCACAATGAAAGTCACTGCTATCTTCAGTAAGGCCATTCTACTGCCAATGTTTGTCTATGGAGATTGCGTGGCTGTGTGCTCGATTTTATACACCCGTCAGCTTGGATGTGGCTGAAATAGACAAATCCACTAATTTGAAGGGGTGTCAACATACTTTTGTATATATAGTGTACATACAGTGCATTTGGAAAGTATTCAGACCTTTACCTTTTCCACATTTTGTACATTACAGCCTTATTCTAAAATAGATGAAGAAAAAAAACATCCTCAATCTACACACAATGCACCATAATGACAAAGCGAACAGGTAGACATTTTTTCACATTTATTCAAAATAAAAACAGAAATCCTTATTTACATACGTATTCAGACCCATCGCTATGAGACTCAATTGAGCTCAGGTGCATCCTGTTTCCATTGATCAACCTTGAGCTGTTTCTACAACTTGGAGTCCACCTGTGGTCAATTCAAATGACAGGATTTAAAAAGGAACACATCTGTCTATATAAAAAGGTCCCACAGTTGGTGACAGTGCATGTCAGAGCAAAAACTACGCCATGAGGTCGAAGTAATCGTCCATAGAGTTCTGAGACAGGATTGCGTCGAGGCACAGATCTGGGAAAGGGTAACAAAACATTCCTGCAGCATTGAAGATCCCCAAGAACACAGTGGCCTCCATCACTCTTAAATGGAAGTTTGGAACCACCAAGACTCTTCTGAGAGCTGGCTGCCCAGCCAAACAAGCAATCGGGGGAGAAGAACCCGATGGTCACTGACAGAGCTCCTCCGTGGAGATGGGAGAACCTTCCAGAAGGCGCTGTAATCACTGCCAAAGGTGCTTCAACAAAGTACTGAGTAAAGGGTCTGAATACTTATGTAAAAGTGATATCTCAATTTTTTTATTTTTTATAAATTGGCAAACATTTCTAAAAACCTGTTTTTGCTTTGTCATTGTGGGGTATTGTGTGTAGATTAAGGAGCGGGAAAAAACTATTTAATCCATTTTAGAATAAGGCTGTGACGTAACAAAGTGTGGAAAAAGTCAAGGGGTCTGAATACTTTCCGGTTGCAGTGTAATTTGA
The DNA here is from genome assembly GCF_002910315.2 of Salvelinus sp. IW2-2015. Lineage (NCBI taxonomy): Eukaryota > Metazoa > Chordata > Actinopteri > Salmoniformes > Salmonidae > Salvelinus > Salvelinus sp. IW2-2015. Next base: position 7,204,447 of record NC_036852.1, read on the forward strand.
GGTTTTGAAAAAGTTGGTTTTGGCACTGCAGCTATCTAGAAATGACCACAGTCATTTGTGTTGATTAACTTGCTTGCTAGCTTCTTAGCTAGTAGTACAGTATGACCATGGGCAGAAACTGCTTCTACCAATAGAAATCCCCGATCACACTTATAGGCAATGTCATGGTGACATTGGCTAGCTAAGCTCATGCGCAGGAACACGTCAGTGTCACAAGGTTGGAGTAATACATGTTCAACTACTTAAGACTTCGGCTCTAATCCAGGTTGTGCCTTTAGATTGAGAAAATTAACAACTAGGGAAGAATCTTCCACTCTCATTGGCTGCGTTTAAGATCATCAAAACCGTGATGTATGGTGGGAAAATTGTGAATGACTGATCAACAAATAATTATGTTAATAATAATTCCCTGCACTGTCAGCTGCAATATCAAGCCCATAGAGGACTCAAACCTCAAACCCCGGCCTGCTTCGCAAACGTTCCCATAAATCTCGCAATGTTGCGCCTCTGGGTTTAGAAACTCTGTGGTTAGGTGCTGAAGATAATAGTCCAGGTGATACTAATCAACACATCTAACTTCTGTAACGAGCAATCAAGCTACTTTATATGAAAACAACCATGGCCTCTAAACCGTCAAGCTGCATACTGGACCCTATTCCAACTAAACTACTGAAAGAGCTGCTTCCTGTTCTTGGCTCTCCTATGTTGAACATAATAAACGGCTTTGTGTGTTAGTGCTAACGTTCAACCCAAGGTACCAAATTGATATGTGACACGTATTAATGTCAAAATAACATGCAAAACAAGCAAGCCRCCCCCCCCCCCCCKCAAAAAAAAAATATACACACAGTTGAAGTCGGAAGTTTACATACACTTTAGCCAAATACATTTAAACTCGGTTTCACAATTCTTGACATTTAATCCAAGTAAAAAAATTCCCTGTCTTAGGTCAGTTAGGATCACCACTTTATTTTAAGAATGTGAAATGTCAGAATAATAGTAGAGAGAATGATTTATTCTCAGCTTTTATTTCTTTCATCTCATACCCAGTGGGTCAGAAGTTTACATGCACTCAATTAGTATTTCGTAGCATTGCCTTTGAATTGTTTAACTTGGGTCAAACGTTTTGGGTTGCCTTCCACAACCTTCCCACAAAAAGTCGGGTGAATTTTGGCCCATTCCTCCTGAGAGAGCTGGTGTAACTGAGTAAGGTTTGTAGGCCTCCTTGCTCACACACACTTTTTCAGTTCTGCCCACACATTTTCTATAGGTTTGAGGTCAGAGCTTTGTGATGGCCACTCCAATACCTTGACTTTGTTGTCCTTAAGCCATTTTCCACAACTTTGGAAGTATGCTTGGGGTCATTGTCCATTTGGAAGACCCATTTGCAACCAAGCTTTAACTTCCTGACTGATGTCTTGAGATGTTGCTTCAATATATCCACATAATTTTCCTCATTCATGATGCCATCTATTTTGTGAAGTGCACCAGTCCCTCCTGCAGCAAAACACCCCCACAACATGATGCTGCCACCCCTGTGCTTCACAGTTGGGATGGTGTTCTTCGGCTTGCAAGCGTCCCCCTTTTTCCTCCAAACATAACGATGATCATTATGGCCAAACAGTTCTATTTTTGTTTCATCAGACCAGAGGACATTTTTCCAAGAAGTCCCCATGTGCAGTTGAAAACCGTAGTCTGGTTTTTTTTAATGGCGGTTATGGAGCAGTGGCTTCTTCCTTGCTGAGCGGCCATTCAGGTTGTCGATATAGGACTCGTTTTACTGTGGATATAGATACTTTTGTACCCGTTTCCTCCAGTATCTTCACAAGGTCCTTTGCTGTTGTTCTGGGATTGATTTGCACTTTTCGCACCAAAGTACGTTCATATCTAGGAGACAGAATTGACGCTAGGCCAATTGTCCGTCGCCGCCGGCTGCCTGGGCGCAAACCCAGAGTCTCTGGTGGCACAGCTAGCACTGCGATGCAGTGCCCTAGACCACTGCGCCACCCGGGAGGCCCCCTCAAAATTATTTCCTTGCAATATTATTTATTTTGCTCAAAACAAAATAGGCTATTTTTTTGGCTTTCAATATCATTATTTTTGTTTGCAACACTCAGATATTTGTTCTCGAATTCAAAAGGCTTGCTTGATATTAAAGGCTGAAGAGTAATTCCATACTCTTTCCTCCACACGGCGATGTTTGGACGTCTTTGTCTGGTGTAAAAGTAGGTTATTGCAAACATCACAAATGTATATCTGGTTAAAACGCTGATTGTTTTGCCCCAATGCAATGTGTAGACTGTGCCCTGCTTGTGCTACTGCAATATTCTTAGTTAGCCTACAACAGACAGGTTGTAGCCTACATCCCAAATTAGCCTACAAAATATATTTACTTTTAGAATATTCGTTTCAAATAGCTGCAGGGTTTTTATTTCTGCTGTTCATAATTATGAGGCAGAGACGTAGGCTACATCATGTCAATCAAATTTGTTGAGGGTTCAGAAGAGGGTGAGTAAAGAAAAATGTGAAAATGTTTTTTTTTTAAATCTGTGTGTAAAATAACATGCGCAGAATGAGAATCAGATTGATCAGCTCTGGGGAAAAGATTGGGGGGGGGGGGGGGTTACCTACTGATCCACAGCTCATTAGGGCATCGATTGTTAGTGTTCACACAAGTTGAGACAATGCCAAAACATACCAGGCCAAATTTTTCAATCTCCTTCAGAAGCTTGGTGAGGAATTGCTTGAACACCAGATTGCATGAAGGCAGTTGTGAAACCTGTGTAAAAAATAAAATAAAATAAACTCAGGAAAGTGACATTTCACCTTCTCGCCATTCTGTCATAAGCATTTAAGAGATGTTCAAAATAATGTGTATTTGTCATGTTTGGTTGTATTTTCACACGTCATGTTTTTGTTCAAATAGCTAGCTACTGCAATAGGAAACTTGACAAAGAAAACAAAACATGGCAACATTAAACATGTCGTCCCCCACAAATGTTGCGGCGCCCCCTTTTGGGCCAATTAGTGACAAATTTATGCTCAAACAGGACAGGACATATGCTTTTTCAAAGTGTGGGATTTCAGTTGATTACTATAGCACCCCCTTTGGGCCAATCAGTGTAATTTGCCAAAATCGGGACAGTTGTGTCTGATATATCACGTGTGTTAACTACAATCATTTTCCTGAGCATGTGTGCCAAATTTCAGATCTTCTGTCTCGACTTCTGAAAGCTTGGCTAGGAAAAGCCAACTGACATTTATTTACCACAGAGGTAAACACCTGTCGTGTCCTCTTCAACCACATATTATTATTAGACCCTGCTGGTCATCTATGAACATCTTGAAGAACGATCTGGCCGTAATGGCCATGTACTCTTATAATCATCCCCTGGCACAGTCAGAAAAGTACTGGCCACCCATCGGAAAGGGGATACCTAGTCAGTTGCACAACTGACTGCATTGAACCGAAATGTGTCTTCCGCATTTAAAGCTGCACAATGCAGAAATCGTTCTGCCATTTCAGTTTGTGACAAAACAAGCAAGTCTAGTGTAGATAATCAGTGTACCATTTAAAAACAGAGTGAAATATATTATTCATAACCAGAAATATTGTATTTTCTTTTGTTTGAAGTTGGTGTACAAAACCGAAAGTAAAAGACCAAAAAACGAAACTTAAGAACGGGAAGCATAGAATTAGTGCGCGTACAACATACCGCTTCCTATATTTGCTTTCAATGAGAATGGTCGATCTATAGACGCCTTCGTGTGCTTAAAAACATTGCCGGTTGCGGACAAATTGGTGCTGGTGGCATAACACCGGGGAGTTCTTATAGAACGCCATTAAAAAAAAGCTCCCATTTACATGTTGCTTATGAGTGCATTTCACACTACTTTTGGATTATAATACGATTACGGTTCGTTTGAATGTCCTGTTTAATAGAATGTTTGTGTCATCGCAAATCCACTGCATTATACTTACACTTAAACCAGTAAAATGGCTCTTTGGCTAACTTTTGCGACAGCCTATATCAACGAGCGTTACGATTCTAGCTAATAACTGCTGCAGCCATAAGTTATTTTGCAAAGATCACAACCAAATATAATGTTAACGACTGTTCAATCAATAATCAAAACATTGTAAGCGTATGACAACCACTAAAAATGTATTTTGTTTAGATGTAATAAAAACATAAATCTAGGCTATGTTGAATGGGCGATGGCTTTCTTGCCGCCAAGGGTTTCATGTACTGGAAAATGGTCTATTTCTGTGAATTTGGTCATGTCGCCTAAAAAGTTACACATTGCAGCCTTTCACATTATTTTACCCATTGTTCAAAATATGCATTTTTGATTGGACACCCTAAACAATAATTTAAACTAATGGCACCGAGTCATGGCTTGAAAACAGGCATTGCGCAGCTGCTTGTACTGTACCTCAGCAGACTTTCTCATGGTCTTTGTGCTTGGGTCGTAGTTCAACATATCATAGGGATCTATCCATTCCTCATCGTCCATCTGCCCTTGAGCAACGAGCAACAGGCTGCATACAGCAGCAATGATGATGAACATCGTGACAGCACTTGTTGACATCATCTTCCTTTTAAGACGGCTAGCTAGCTAACGTTACTACTATGACATTTGGAAGCTACTCTAGCTAAGCTACATTTAACTCGTGCCTCAAACACAACAATAACTTCAAGCTGTGGTCTAACTGTCATTGGCGACATTCTTCTTCGTTGGTATAATGGCGTTCGCAACAATTAAATGTGCACTCCGCCACCTACCGATCCCCGACTTCGATGATGTCATCTACAAAATAGCCTCCAACACTCTACTCAGCAAACTGTATGCAGTCTATCACAGTGCCATATACCACCCACCACTGCAACCTGTATGCTCTAATAGGCTGGCCCTCGCTACATATTCGTCGCCAGACCCACTGGCTCCAGGTCATCAATAAGACTTTTCTAGGTGAAGCCCCGCCTTATCTCAGCTCACTGCTCACGATAACAACACCCACCCGTAGCACGCGCTCCAGCAGGTATATCTCACTGGTCACGATAACAACACCCAGCCGTAGCACGCGCTCCAGCAGGTATATCTCACTGGTCATCCCCAAAGCCAACACCTACTTTGGCTGCCTTTCCTTCCAGTTCTCTGCTGCCAATGACCTGAACGAATTGCAAAAATCGCTGAAGCTGGAGACTTATATTTCCCTCACTAACTTTAAACATCAGCTATCCGAGCAGCTAACCGATCGCTGTAGCTGTACATAGCCCATCCAATCTACCTACCTGATCCAAATATTGTTTTTATTTACTTTTCTGCTCTTTTGCACACCAGTATTTCTACTTGCACGTCATCATCTGCACATCTATCACTCCAGTGTTAATTTGATAAATTGTAATTACTTGCTACTATGACCTATTTATTGCCTTACCTCCTCACGCCATTTACACACACTGTATATAGGACTTTCTTTTTTTCTATTGTGTTATTGACTGTACGCTTGTTTATTCCATGTGTAACTCTGTGTTGTTGTTTGTGTCGCACTGCTTTGCTTTATCTTGGCCAAGTTGCAGTTGTAAATGAGAACTTGTTCTTAACTAGCCTACCTGGTTAAATAAAGGTGAAATAAAACAATTAAATTAAAATAATGGTGCCCGGGATGTCAAGCTGCTCTCTTGGCTGCTGGGCTGACATGGGCTTTGCCGAAGCAATGCATTGCAGACACCAGCCTTGATGGATTTGCTTTCATTGCTCAGTATTGTTCAGCCATTTCTACCAGGGCCTCACTGTAGTGGTCATCCTTGGTCAAGGAACTGAAACCCTTTAGCATGTCTTCCACCAGGTCAGGTGAATCAGGCAGAATGTCTAAGATAAACACATGATATAGATGAGGGAAACTTAAACTGTTCGAGACAAACCGTATCATTACATTCGATTTGAGTTACAGGGTTTATTCTGGGACATTTAGTTAATAAAAACTCATTAACTGTTGATATACAGTACCAGTCAAAAGTTGACACACCTACTCCTTCCAAGGTTTTTCTTTATTTTTAAACTATTTTCTACATTGTAGAATAATAGTGAAGACATCAAAACTATGAAATACATATGGAATCATGTAGTCAACAAAAAAGTGTTAAACAAATCTTGGCATTCTCTCAACTAGCTTCACCTGGAATGCTTTTCCAAACAGTCTTGAAGGAGTTCCGTTCGTTGGCTACTTTTCCTTTACTCTGTGGTCCAACTCATCCGAAACCATCTCAACTGGGTTGAGGTTGGGTGATTGTGGAGGCCAAGTCGTCTGACGCATCACTCTCCTTCTTGGTCAAATAGCCCTTACACAGCCTGGAGGCGTGTTGGGTCATTGTCCTGTTGAAAAACAAATGATAGTAGCACTAAGCGGGAACCAGATGGGATGGCGTATCACTGAAGAATGCTGTGGTAGCCATGCTGGTTAAGTGTGCCTTGAATTCTAAATAAATCACTGAGTGTCACCAGCAAAGCAACCTCACACCATCACACCTGCTCCTCCATGCTTCACGGTGGGAACCACACATGCGGAGATCTGTTCACCTACTCTCACAAAGACACAACGGTTGGAAACAAAAATCTCAAATCTGGATACAGACCAAAGGACAGATTTCCACCCGTCTAATGTCCATTGCTCGTGTTTCTTGAAACAAGCAAGTCTCTTCTTCTTATTGGTGTCCTTTAGTTGTGGTTTCTTTGCAGCAATTCGACCATGAAGGCACGATTCACGCAGTCTCCTCTGAATAGTTGATGTTGAGATGTGTCTGTTACTTGAACTCTGTGAAGCATTTATTTGGGCTGCAATCTGAGGTGCAGTTAACTCTAACTCTTATCCTCTGCAGCAGAGGTAACTCTGGGTCTTCCTTTCCTGTGGCGGTCCTCATGAGAGCCAGTTTCATCATAGCGCTTGATGGTTTTTGCGACTGCGTTTGAAGAAACTTTCAAAGTTCTTGAAATTTTCCGAATTGCCTGACGTTCATGTCTTAAAGTAATGATGGACTGTCGTTTCTCTTTGTTTATTTGAGCTGTTCTTGCCATAATATGGACTTGGTATTTTACCAAATAGGGCTATCTTCTGTATACCACCCCTATATTGTCACAACACAACTGATTGGCTCAAACACATTAAGAAGGAAAGAAATTCCACAAATTAACTTTTAACAAGGGTCACCTGTTAATTGAAATGCATTCCAGGTGACTACCTCATGAAGCTGGTTGGTGGAATACCAAGAGTGTGCAAAGCTGTCATCAAGGCATAGAGTGGCTACTTTGAAGAATCTCAAATATAAAATATATTTTGATTTGTTTAACACTTTTTTGGCTACTACATAATAGTCTTCACTATTATTCTACAATGTATAAAATAGTAAAATAAAGAAAACCCCTTGAATGTGTAGGTGTGTCTAAACGTTTGATTGGTATTGTATGGGCTGTAGCAATACATTTATATTCTCCTATAACAGAAAATAGCAAATTCTTTGAAGTTCTTGCCTTATGTACTCACCCTCTTCTGAGTCGTTTGGCACAGCGAGAGGCTGGTGTTCAGGAGAACTGGAGGTTGACACAGCGAGAGGCTGGTGTTCAGGAGAACTGGAGGTTGACACAGCGAGAGGCTGGTGGTCAGGAGAACTGGAGGTTGACACAGCGAGAGGCTGGTGGTCAGGAGAACTGGAGGTTGACACAGCAAGAGGCTGGTGGTCAGGAGAACTGGAGGTTGCGTTGTCCCTCACCAAGCCAGTGGTTATGTCTGTCAAGTAAGTGCAGTAACATCATTGTTAGTCTAGACATAAACAGAAGATTGTTTGTCTAGAGTATAGATACTGTATGTACAGATGATTACATGATGTATCTTATGAAGTCATTGCATCGTCTGAAATATAGCTGTTAAATACATAATATATACTGTATATATATTGAACAATAAAACAAAATATACTTTGTAGTATCGTTTTATAAAGCAAATAAGTAACATAGCTGTGGTAATTCATCACGGACTGCATCAAACTTGTTATTTCTTCAGGTCAGGAGCTGGGCTGGGACTTCACTAATTTGTCCAGATGCTTATGAATTCCTCAAATGACCATTTGAAACTCTTCAAACTAGTTGCATGTGTTTTCATTGTGAAATGCTCAAATAGTCTATTCAAATACCCTGAAATAAAGATGATATCCTGTATTGTTGCCTCATATTCATAACCTGTCTGTTTTATGTGCTCACTCACCATCTAATGGCTGAATTGCCTGTCAATGGCTGCAGAAAATCCAGAGGTATTGTTGCCGTGAGATATATTTAAAATCAATGTCAGCACACTGCTTTGGTACATAAAATACAAACATAAAGGATTGTCTAACAATCAACTATAATAAAATAGTCACTATTTTACCTCCTGTTATCTTCAGCAACTCAGCCCTCATCTCCAGAAAATGTGAGCACTGGAACGTTTTCCAGCGGCCAAGAGCAACTTCAGTCACCCAGCCTCCAGGCGGCATGTCAGCAGGTCAAATCAGGCAGGGAGTTTCAACGTTTTGTCATCTGCAGGATTTTCTCCTTAAGGACCCGCATTGCTGCCTACACAAAGTTTTTTGTGTTGTTCCCTTGGGTTGGCAGCTCCTCCCGATAGTGGAGTACCCAACACTCTCGACGACTGAACAGTCAGTCGAAGTAGGCCGTTGTCACGACTTCTGCCAATGTCGATGCCTCTCCTTGTTCGGGCAGTGCTCGGCGATCGACGTCACCGGTTTTCTAGCCATCATTGATCTATGTTTCATTTTCCATTGGTTTTGTCTGGTCTTCTTACACACCTGGTTCCAATCCCATTCATTAATTGTTGTGTATTTAACCCTCTGTTTCCCCTCATGTCCTTGTCAGAGATTGTTTATTGTTATGTTCATGTTCTATGGATTGGTGTGCGTCGGGTTCTTGTACCCACATTTATTTTATTATGGACTTTGGTTTTGGAGTTTATGGTTTAAGTTATTAAAATACTCCATTTATACCAAGTTTAATTCTCCTGCGCTTGACTTCCCTGCCACCTACATACACGACGTGACAGAATCTCTGACCAAAATATGAAGTCAGCAGGTGAAAATACCCCGGACATGGAGCTGGAGGAACTCGTCCAGGAGCATACGGAAAAGCTTAACCATCTGAGCGTCGCCATGGATCGCGTTGTCCAGAATATGGACCACTGGGGGAGACGGAGTTCTTCTAGTGCTTCCACCAGCACAACCGGGGTCTATCCTGGGCGCCCCTTTACCACCTGAACCCAGTGGGATCCGTCTACCCATGCCACGGGGGTACGACAGAAGTGCTGCCAACTGCCAGGGTTTCCTCCTCCAATTAAACCTTTATCTGGCCACGGTCCAACCAGCTCCATCGGACCATGAGAAGGTTTTCGCCTTCGTCTCGTGCCTCACCGGGAAAGCACTGGAGTGGGCCAGCGCCGTGTGTGGAGGGGAAGATGCGGCGTTGGACCATTTTGAGGAGTTCCCACCCGAGGGCAGAGCGGCGGGTGAGTGTCTCTATCATCTGAGGCAGGAGACGAGGAGCGCACAGGAGTTCTCTGGAGTTTAGGACCCTGGCTGCCGGCGCGGGATGGAACAACAGGGCCCTGATCGACCATTACCACTGCAGTCTACGCGAGGATGTCTGTCAGGAGCTGGCCTGCAGAGACACCACCCTCACCTTCGACCAGCTGGTGGATCTGTCCATCCGGCTGGACAACATGCTGGCTACTCGCGGACGTCCAGGTCGGGGTCTAGTGGTTCCATCCTCCCGCACCCCCTCTCCGATACCCATGTAGCTGGGAGGGACTGTGCGCAGGGAGACCGGAGGGGGTTCCCGCTCGTGCACCATCTGTGGCCGCAGAGGGCATACTGCTGGTCGTTGCCGGGTTGGTTCCTCAAGAAATCAAGTCAGCAGGCAGGGTGCTCTTGCGTCACCCCAGGTGAGTCGGCACCATTCTCACCCAGAGCCCTCTGTCGCACATATATTTGTGTCTGTCACTTTTCCTGATTTCCTGATTTTCCTGTTTATGAGTACCTCGTCATTCCGTACGGGTTGATGAATGCTCCATCAGTCTTCCAATCCTTTGTAGACAAGATTTTCAGGGACCTGCACGGACAGGGTGTAGTGGTGTATATCGACGACATTCTGATATACTCCACTACACGCGCTGAGCATGTGTCCCTGGTGAGCAAGGTGCTTGGTCGCCTGTTGGAGCATGACCTGTACGTCAAGGCTGAGAAATGCTTGTTCTTTCAACAGTCCGTCTCCTTCCTAGGGCATCGCATTTCCACGTCAGGAGTGGAGATGGAGAGTGACCGCATTTCAGCCGTGCGTAATTGGCCAACTCCCACCACGGTGAAGGAGGTGCAGCGATTCTTAGGGTTTGCCAACTACTACCGGAGGTTTATCCCGGGGTTTTGGTCAGGTGGCTGCTCCCATTACCTCACTGCTGAAGGGGGGCCCGGTGCGCTTGCAGTGGTCAGCTGGGGCGGAAGGGGCTTTTAGGCACTTTTAGGCTCCACCGGATAAAGCACTAAATAAACTTCAGTTAGTGCTAAATACGGCTGCTAGAATCCTGACTAGAACCAAGAAATTTGATCATATTACTCCAGTGCTAGCTTCCCTACACTGGCTTCCTGTTAAGGCAAGGGCTGATTTCAAAGTTTTACTGTTAACCTATAAAGTGTTACATGGGCTTGCTCCTACCTATCTTTCCGAGTTGGTCTTGCCGTACATACCTACACGTACGCTACGGTCACAAGACGCAGGCCTCCTAATTGTCCCTAGAATTTCTAAGCAAACAGCTGGAGGCAGGGCTTTCTCCTATAGATCTCCAATTTTATGGAATAGTCTGCCTAGCCATGTGAGAGACGCAGACTCGGTCTCAACCTTTAAGTCTTTACTGAAGACTTATCTCTTCAGTAGGTCATATGATTGAGTGTAGTCTGGCCCAGGAGTGTGAAGGTGAACGGAAAAGGCTCTGGAGCAACGAACCGCCCTTGCTGTCTCTGCCTGGCCGGTTCCCCTCTCTCCACTGGGATTCTCTGTCTCTAACCCTATTACAGGGGCTGAGTCACTGGCTTACTGGTGCTCTTTCATGCCGTCCCTAGGAGGGGTGCGTCACTTGAGTGGGTTGAGTTACTGACGTGATCTTCCTGTCTGGGTTGGCGCCCCCCCTTGGTTTGTGCTGTGGTGGAGATCTTTGTGGGCTATACTCGGCCTTGTCTCAGGATGGTAAGTTGGTGGTTGAAGATATCCCTCTAGTGGTGTGGGGACTGTGCTTTGGCAAAGTGAGTGGGGTTATATCCTTCCTGTTTGGCCCTGTCCGGGGTATCATCGGATGGGGCCACAGTGTCTCCTGACCCCTCCTGTCTCAGCCTCCAGTATTTATGCTGCAGTAGTTTATGTGTCGGGGGCTAGGGTCAGTTGGTTATATCTGGAGTACTTCTCCTGTCTTATCCGGTGTCCTGTGTAAATTTAAGTATGCTCTCTCTAATTCTCTCCTTCTCTCTTTCTTTCTCTCTCTCGGAGGACCTGAGCCCTAGGACCATGCATCAGGACTACCGGGCATGATGACTCCTTGCTGTCCCCAGTCCACCTGGCCTTGCTGCTGTTCCAGTTTCAACTGTTCTGCCTGCGGCTATGGAACCCTAACCTGTTTACCGGACGTGCTACCTGTCCCAGACTGCTGTTTTCAACTCTCTAAAGACAGCAGGAACGGTAGAGATACTCTGAATGATTGGCTATGAAAAGCCAACTGACATTTACTCCTGAGGTGCTGACCTGTTGCACCCTCGACAACTACTGTGATTATTATTATTATTTGACCCTGCTGGTCATCTATGAACATTTGAGCATCTTGGCCATGTTCTGTTATAATCTCCACCCGGCACAGCCAGAAGAGGACTGGCCACCCCTCATAGCCTGGTTCCTCTCTAGGTTTCTTCCTAGGTTCTGGCCTTTCTATTGAGTTTTTCCTAGCCATCGTGCTTCTACATCTGCATTGCTTGCTGTTTGGTGTTTTAGGCTGGGTTTCTGTACAGCACTTTGAGATATCAGCTGATGTAAGAAGAGCTTTATGAATAAATTTGATTTGATGAGGGGTGGTCGTTTGACCGCGGACCCATTATGCACGCAGGCAATGAGGCAGTGATCGCTGAGATCCTGGTTGAAGACAGCAGAGGTGTATTTAGAGGGCAAGTTGGTCAGGATGATATCTAAGAGGGTGCCCATGGTTACGGATTTGGGGTTGTACCTGGTAGGTTCCTTGATCATTTGTGTGAGATTGAGGGCATCTAGCTTAGATTGTAGGACGGCTGGGATGTTAAGCATGTCCCAGTTTAGGTCACCTAACAGTACGGACTCTGAAGATAGATGGGGGACAATCAATTCACACATGGTGTCCAGGGCACAGCTGGGGGCAGAAGGGGGTCTATAACAAGCGGCAACGGTGAAAGACTTGTTTCTGGAAAGGTGGATTTTAAAAAGTAGAAGCTCTAATTGTTTGGGCACAGACCTGGATAGTATGACGGAACTCTGCAGGCTAACCTCCGCCCCCTTTGGCAGTTCTATCTTGTCGGAAAATGAAATTTCAGGATTTTTGGTGGCCTTCCTAAGCCAGGATTCAAGCAGTTTCCCGTGGAGCCATAAACTGTAAGGAAGAGGAGTGTCTTAAGGAGGATGTATATAAACTGATGTCTGAAATGATCTGCTGTTTGATTTTCAGCTGTACAGAACCTTTGGGAAGAATTAAACTTGGTTAAAGCTTCTCTAGTGTCCGTGGGTTATTTACTCTGACAAATAAGAACCCAACACTACAATACCATATATTAAAAAATAAGTCATCAATTGTGTAGTTATTTATAATAAAGCATCCTAAAAATCTCATGACACAGACAGATTTTGTTAACTTTAGGAACCAAAAATGTTTGCAATACTGTTAATATATAGGCAAAGGATGAAGGTGGAAACTAGAATCTGCACAATTGTAGTATAGAGCAGCAGAAGCTTATAGTTAGTACATTTAATAACACATATTGTTCAGTACGTTATTTTAATCTGAAACATTCAGATTTTTATGTTAGGGGCCCTGCCACCATCTTCCGGTCTCGTCAGCACATGTTAGCAGGGTACAGGTCCTCTTTGCCTTACAGCAGGTGTTCTTGAACAGTCTTCTGTCATTGGTTGTTTGGGCCCTTCTTCTGCTTTAAATTTGTATTGGAGGATTGCAACAAACTGAAAAGTGCATACACTGCCACCTACTGTACTGGAGTGTGAGGCCTCCCTTCTACTATACAGTATCTAACCATGTTTCCCCCCTACTGTTTTAGAGTGTGAATTCATTACACTTTGTGACACAAAGAGGGAAGGGAAAAATGATGAAGAAAAATTGCCCTACCACCTACCATCATTGTCGGTGATCAGGCCTACAGTGGTTCCTCCTTTAAAAGTTGCGTCATACTGCAGCCCACCTTGCGGGCTGCTGCAGCATTCTGTGGCACATTATCTATTTGTCAGCCATTTTTTATGTTAATGCAAGTTATTGCTAGTTTGACCACCAGAGGGCATCTTTGAGAAGCATTTGATAGTCTTCCATATTGCAGGCACGGGGGAGACCGGGGTTCAATTCCCCGACAGGAAGGAAGGAGTAGGCTGTCCTTGTAAATAAGAATTTGTTCTTAACTAATTCTATATGTGTTATTTCATAGTTGTGACGGCTTCACTCTTATTCTACAATGTAGAAAATAGTAAAAATAAAGAAAACTCCTGGAATGAGTAGGTGTGTCCAAATATGGCGCTGTACAACGTGGCGGTCTGGAGTAGGCTACAGCATAAGTGGATTGAAGGATTCTAAATTAATATCTAAGGGGCATAACATTTCCACACCCTAATTGTAGTGTAATCGAATTTTCAGTTGAGCGTACTAGCTCTTTGCTTTCTCTACAAGAAGTTGATGCTGTTGCTACTGTATGCAACCTCTTGCTAGCATAACAAATGACTAGTTTGACATTTTTCGATTTTGGGTGTGTTCTTAAATTCAATCTGGAGTGCCTGCACACATAAATTCAGATCGTTGTCAGATTGTCAGTTTGTAAATTCAGACCGTTTCGCTCTCGGATCGCACACTGGACGTTCGGGCTGAGGAGTAAAGTTAGGGTTGATTTGAGCGTTCTGGCCTTACAGCGGCAGTCAAGCACCCAAGCTAACGTTGGCTAGCTTGCTAGCTACTTCCAGACACAAATGAGACCACTCTGACCATTTTACTCGCCCTAGCAGAGCCGGTTAGGCAGTTTGTGTTAACCAGAGCACTGGTGACCGTAACTGTGCTGCTGAAACAATTTCATTACGCTTTTTTGCCGACGTTTACTGACACCGGCCATATTAAATGGGTGTTGAGCGCTCGTAAATAAATTATTCTGCACTCTGGTACAGGAGAGTGCTCTGAAATCGGTGTAGATAGCCAGAGCGTATTTACGAAAGCAACCGAATATCCATTGTCAACGCACAACAACTACACCATTTAGCTAAGCTAAGAATAACGGGAATAATCAAGTCAATAAACAGTGGGTGAGCTAGGCTGAAATAACTGCATTTTGGAGCTGCCTTAAGAAAACAAAACAGAGACCATGTCTGTATGTGGCTTTATTAACTCAATGAGAGATATATATATACACTACCGTCACTTAGACATGTCCTTGTTGTTGAAAGAAAAGTATGTTTTTTGTCCAATAAAATAACATAAAATTGATCAGAAATACAGTATAGACATGGTTAATGTTGTAAATGATTATTGTAGCTGGAAATGGCTGATTTTAAATGGAATATCTACATAGGTGTACAGAGGCCCATTATCAGCAACCATCCCTCCTGGGTTCCAATGGCACGTTGTGTTAGATAATCCAAGTTTATCATTTTAAAAAGGCTAATTGATCATTAGAAAACCCTTTTGCAATTATGTTAGCACAGCTGAAAACTGTTGTGCTGATTAAAGACGCAATAAAAAAACTGGCCTTCTTTAGACTACTTGAGTATCTGGAGCATCAGCATTTGTGGATTCGATTACAGGCTCAAAATGGCCAGAAACAAAGAACTTTCTTCTGAAACTCATCAGTCTATTCTTGTTCTGAGAAATGAAGGCTATTCCATGCGAGAAATTGCCAAGAAACTGAAGATCTCGTACAACGCTGTGTACTACTTCCTTCACAGAACTGCGCAAACTGTCTCTAACCAGAATAGAAAGAGGAGTGGGAGGCCCCGGTGCACAACTGAGCAAGAGGACAAGTATATTAGTGTCCAGTTTGAGAAACAGACGCCTCACAAGTTCTCAACTGGCAGCGTCATTAAATAGTACCCGCAAAACACCAGTCTCAACGTCAACAGTGAAGAGGTGACTCTGGGACGCTGGCCTTCTAGGCAGAGTTGCAAAGAAAAAGCCATATTTCAGACTGGCCAATAAAAAGAAAAGATTACGATGGGCAAAAGAACACAGACACTGGACAAAGGAAGATTGGAAAAAAGTGTTATGGACAGACAAATCTAAGTTTGAGGTGCTCGGATCACAAAGAAGAACATTTGTGAGACGCAGAAAAAATGAAAAGATGCTGGAGGAGTGCTTGACGCCATCTGTCAAGCATGGTGGAGGTAATGTGATGGTCTGGGGGTGCTTTGGTGGTGGTAAAGTGGGAGATTTGTACAGGGTAAAAGGGTTCTTGAAGAACGAAGGCTATCACTCCATCTTGCAACGCCATGCCATACCCTGTGAACGGCGCTTAATTGTAGCCAATTTCCTCCTACAACAGGACAATGACCCAAAGCACAGCATCAAACTATGCAAAACCTATTTAGGGAAGAAGCAGTCAGCTGGTATTCTGTCTATAATGGAGTGACCAGCAGTCACCGGATCTCAACCCTATTTATCTGTTGTGGGAGCAGCTTGACCGTATTGTACGTAAGAAGTGGCCATCAAGCCAATCCAATTTGTGGGAGGTGTTTCAGGAAGCATGGGGTGAAATCTCTTCAGATTAGCTCAACAAATTGACAACTAGAATGCCAAAGGTCTGCAAGAATGTAATTGCTGCAAATGGAGGATTCTTTGACGAAATCAAAGTTTGAAGGACACAATTATTATTTCAATTAAAATCATTATTTATAATCTTGTCAATGTCTTGACTATATTTCCTATTCATTTTTCAACTAATTTTATGTATGCTTTCATGGAAAACAAGAACATTTCTAAGTGACCCCAAACTTTTGAACAGTAGTGTATGTGTGTATATATATATACACACACAGATGTAGTCAGAAGTTTACATACACCTTAGCCAAATACATTTAAACTCAGTTTTTCATAATTCCTGACATTTAATCCAAGTAAAAAAATCCCTGTTTTAGGTCAGTTAGGATCACCACTTTATTTTAAGAATGTGAAATGTCAGAATAATAGTAGAGAGAATGATTTATTTCAACTTTTATTTCTTTCATCACATTCCCAGTGGGTCAGAAGTTTACATACGCTCAATTAGTATTTGGTAGCATTGTCTATAAATTGTTTAACTTGGGTCAAATGTTTCAGGTAGCCTTCCACATCCGACAATAAGTTGGGTGAATTTTGGCCCATTCCTCCTGAGAGCTGGTGTAACTGGTTTGTAGGCCTCCTTGCTCGCACACGCTTTTTCAGTTCTGCCCACTCATTTTCTATAGGATTGAGGTCAGGGCTTTGTGATGGCCACTCCAATACCTTGACTTTGTTGTCCTTAAGCCTTTTTGCCACAACTTTGGAAGTATGCTTGGGGTCATTATCCATTTGGAAGACCCATTTGCGGCCAAGCTTTAACTTCCTGACTGATGTCTTGATGTTGCTTCAATATATCCACATAATGTTCCTCTCTCATGATGCCATCTATTTTGTGAAGTGTACCAGTCCCTCCTGCAGCAAAGCACCACCACAGCATGATGCTGCCACCCCCGTGCTTCACGGCTAGGATGGTGTTCTTCGGCTTGCAAGCTTCCCCTTTTTCCTCCAAACATAACAATGGTCATTATAACCAAACAGTTCTAGTTGGACATTTCTCCAAAAAGTATGATCTTTGTCCCCATGTGTAGTTGCAAACCGTAGTCTGGCTTTTTTATGGCGGTTTTGGAGCAGTGGTTTCTTACTTGCTGAGTGGCATTTCAGGTTATGTCGATATAGGACTCGTTTTACTGTGGCTATAGATACTTTTGTACCCGTTTCCTCCAGCATCTTCACAAGGTCCTTTGCTGTTGTTCTGGGATTGAATTGCACTTTTTGCACCAAAGTACGTTCATCTCTAGGAGACAGAACGCGTCTCCTTCTTGAGCGGTATGACGGCTGCGTGGTCCCATGGTGTTTATACTTGCGTACTATTGTTTGTACAGATGAACATGGTACCTTCGGGCGTTTGGAAATTGCTCCCAAGGATGAACCAGACTTGTGGAGGTCTACAATTTTCTTTCTGAAGTCTTGGATGATTTAATTCGATTTTCCCATGATGTCAAGCAAAAATGCACTGAATTTGAAGGTAGGCCTTGAAATACATCCACAGGTACACCTCCAATTAACTCAAATTATGTCAATTAGCCTATCAGAAGCTTCTAAAGCCATGACATCATTTTCTGGAATTTTCCAAGCTGTTTAAAGGCACAGTCAACTTAGTGTATGTGAACTTCTGACCCACTGGAATTGTGATACAGTGAATTAGAAGTGAAATAATCTGTCTGTAAACAATTGTTGGAAAAATTACTTGTGTCATGCACAAAGTAGATGTCCTAACCGACTTGCCAAAACTACAGTTTGTTAACAAGAAATGTGTGGAGTGGTTGAAAACGAGTTTTAATGACTCCAACCTAAGTGTATGTAAACTTTATATATATTGTTTGCAAACTGATGTAACTCATATTAATGTCAAAATAACATGCAAAACAGGCAAGCCACCCCCGTCAAATAATCATCTGCGCCACCTGCCCTGAATGATGGGTCGCCATTGATCCTTCGACATCACTGCACCATGGGGACACTTGACCTCCACCACTGCTGTGGTGCCCACCAGACCGCCCGGTGAAGCACCCAGGGTCCCAGACCCCGTGACCCAAAGCTCTGACTCCTGCACATCCATCCCTATAGCCATTTTGAATGCCTTGACGCCCTCATCTTTGTTATCTGTGCCCCACTACAGACAACACCCATCCAACGACTGAACACCTTGAAATACATTTGTTTTAAATAATGTGCTAAATAAATTAAGTTTGATTTGATTGATGACATTACAGCTGTAGAATATTTAAGTGCAGTTTTTCCATAAACTTTTGTTAACTTGGGATTGTATCACTTGACATATCAAATATATAGTGGAAACGATCCTATAAATCAAGACTGTGTTAATGCATGTACCACTTCTAATAAATAAATGCGTTGCCTTTGAAGATTTGTCTCTGGTTATGAAACTACAATACAGGCTGGATGTCAAAACAAAGTCAATTCTGAATGTCAATAGATTTTTTAGATTCATTCTCATCAATGACAACATTCTAGAACTGGTATCCAGGGTAATGTGGTTAATGATTATATAATTGATTAAGTGGCTCTTTCCTTGTAGAATGTTGACAGCTGTATAAGACACATTGTATTGCTAAGATGCTCAAACTTAACTTAATAGCTACACTCACCGACTCAGGATAAACGTTTATCCCTCATGCTGGCCCTGACCAAACCGGGTAAATTGCCCCTCACTATATCTGGATTTCTCCACATGGCCAGACTTCTAGTGGTCTTCTCCCCTTGTAATGCACTTATGCTCATCCTTGAAAAATGTTATAAGGTCTGAAATACACACCAAAGTCGACATACTGTACAAACAATTATCTTGGCTAAGTTAAACAAAATGATTGTTTTGATATACTGCTCTGCTAACTAAAGTCTAGTCAGTGGCTAGCTACGACAGAGAAAGGGGACATAAATTCATGGATGGTCACAAAGGTTTCTGATCGTGCTGGTGAACGGTAGCTGACGGTGCCAGCTAGAGATGATGTGCAGCAGCTTCCCGCAGGCATTTGTCTTGCTGAGGTCTTCTCTGTTGCTAATTAGCATTTTGAATTTTTATAGTAAATTGAGGTGGATATAGACAAAACTCAGCTTGTCCGAGAGAGAATTACATGGCAATCAAAACGTCACGCCTGTGTAAACCTACACGAAACACAGACCTTATATGAAGTAGTTCTAAAATCCCAGACGCAAAAATGTATGGGGAAAAAACCATTGTGACCATTACCGGTTTTCACCGGTAAATGTTATCGATATTATGACCCGTCCACTGTGCCAGACTATTTCCTCCCCCACATTAACTGGATTGGTGGAACAGTGCAGAAGAGAAACTCCCCCGAGAGTATTTCTTTTTATTCTCGTCAAGACCAGAATGTGGGGGACATATAAAGTTTCAGGGGTTTATTTTATGCCTGGCTACGTTAGGTTATTTGTAGGCAGTTGGCGTGTAGCCTACACACACCAGCATTTATTGTTATTGAATTGTAGGCTACCGGTAATTACATTTCCCCAAAACCTTTATGATTTTCCTGTGATGTTTTATTGACGTGCGCTGTGATGAAATAAATTGCCATACACACTCAAATAAATGACACCACTCAATTTGGTAGACCGTCTAAATAAATACTATTAGCATATTCTTTACAATGAAACAG
Organism: Salvelinus sp. IW2-2015; assembly: GCF_002910315.2. NCBI lineage: Eukaryota > Metazoa > Chordata > Actinopteri > Salmoniformes > Salmonidae > Salvelinus > Salvelinus sp. IW2-2015. The sequence goes on from NC_036852.1 coordinate 7,224,208, forward strand.
ATTATCTAGATGTCATGCCAAAGAGAGTGATCCACATGCATGATAATACAAATTACGCATATTGACTTGTTATACTGTCAACAGTATATGTCTGTCTGACTGCCCATGTGCCATTAAACTAGAGTGCAATTTTGTGGTAACTTGACAAGGTATGTCCACACACGTTTAAATGTTAATTGCCTTTACTTGTAAACTAGAAAATAAAGACGTACAGCAGCCATGTACAAACGGTAGAATACTGTGAGTGAGTGATATAGCCAATTTAACATGAGAAGTGTCCCGTTATACTGCGCCGACTCTGGGCGATGACATCACAGGAGGGTAAAGGTCACGGTCAATACTAATGTCCATAATAACAACGCTTACATGAATAGTAATAATACTATACTGCAGTCAAGTACAATTCAGTAGGAATTATTTGTATAGTGTTCACCGTATAAAACATTTGTACAATGACCAGAATAAATAACGCAGGCCCCGTTAATTGTTCCATTTGTTTGTAGAGAAAGTCAAGCTGCTTTTCACTGAAGTTAACTGAATCTGAGCATAAAAAGGGCCAATCTTTCTCAAACCTTTCCCCTCTTTGACAGTGCAGGCAGCTGTAGGCCTACCACCCCACTGCATTACACCCTCGTATTGCTCAGAGAAGAGAGGAATAATGTACATTTCTAAAAGTTTAAAACCCATCCTTTGAAATTATTTGCTATTTACTGTCATTTTCATCTCGCTCATGAAAGCACTTTTGATTGTATTCTGACACCTTCTGGCCAACATGTATACTCCAGCCAATGAGTGAAATAGCATAAATGCCAACTTCTACACAGCCTATACACAAACTCAAACCTCTCGCATAGAAACATAAAAATGAACAAAAATACACCAAAAACTGTGATGGTGGTGCCGAGTAGGACGAGCACAGGTCAGCACTGACAATTGAATGAATACATGCAGAAAATAAAAAATCTATTAGGTCATGGGATAGTTCACCCAAAATACAAAATTACATATTGGTTTCCTTACACTGCAGGCCAGGGGTTCCCAAAAAAATGTTGGACTACGACTCAATTTTGATATATATAAAAATTCCAACCCCACCATGTGAAAAAAAGTGATGTCATCAACAGCCAATGTTACCTTTTTTAATTTGGGCTATGACAGTCTATTACAAATCAGTCTGACAGTACTTTTGACAGTCTTTCCACCCTACAAATCAGTTTGACAGTACTTTTGACAGTATTTCCACCTGACAAATCATTCTGACAGTACTTTTGACAGTATTTCAATCTGAAGGAAGTATGCCTTGAGGTGACTGAAATGCATCAGAAAGGTATTGGGAAGTTCAGAAGATCATCAGGTCATCAGATAATTTTTCCCCCAGTCTAATTTAGTGCCTGGTCTTACCAACTCTGTTCTAATGAGTCCTGCATGGTTTGTGGGCATTGTAGAGGGAAACAGAATTGTATTTTGTAGCGTAAACAGTTCAAAAGATAGAAAAACATTTGTTGGAAGAAAACATAAACCGCTCTGTTTATTACAACCACATCTAGCTAACCCTGGTTCTATGAACCAAGCTCAATTTTATTTCAGTTTCTCCCGCGACCGTCATTTTCAAATGAGGTGACCCCACATTGGGCCACGACCCCTAGTTTGGGAAACACAGCTGAAATAAAACGAAAGCATACCTTCTCCATACACTGATTACAGGGTAAGGAAACAAATGTCATTTTGCAATTTGTGTGAACTATCACTTTAAACAAAGCAACCACCTGGACTTTACACTATGATAAAAATGGTTAAAATAAAAACAAACAAAGAATGAACTAATCAATCCTTTATTAGTTGCACTATTGGAGAAGATGAGGAGATAATTCACTTGATACCCACCTCTGTTCAAGCACTGTTAGTTTCATGCTTTGTTAAACGGGGGTGATGGCGCATTCACCAGATCACACCCACGCAGTTTAGCAGCCGGGCTGAGCTCCCTCCCACTGCCTGTAGTGCCGCCGCCTACAATCACTATTGCCATGGCAACACATCAGTGACTTGCATTGGCAGGGAGGCCATCACACAGGGCTGAGATTGGGAGGATGGGAGGGAGCTACACATGTGGGTGTTCAGTGATGAGTTGACCTGATCTCAGGAGAAAATCTGTGTGTGTGTGTGTGTGAGAAAGAGATGAGAGAGGCAGAGAGGGAGGAGAGACAGCAAGGGAGTGTGTGTGTGAGAGAGAGAGAGAGAGAGAGAGGGCGAGAGAGAGAGAGAGAGAGAGAGAGATGTGAAGTATGAAAATGACCTGCGTCAGTGTGAGCAGAGTGAGTCATCGGGCAGTTTCAGAATGTTTTAATATGACACTGATGCAAATGCTTTACCCCAGACAGCGGTTCATCATCCCTTTCTTTTTAAGAAGAGAAACTCTTGACTGGACCACATTTAGTCTGTCTGTCAGCATTCATTATACCTTATAAATACCCGTGTAGGTTCTCTGCCATGGAACAGTTTAGCTGTCTAGCTGTAAAAAAAATAAAAAAAATAAAGAATAACCGAAAAAATCTAAATGTTGTTATTTTATCGTAGGACATAATAATAAAATTAATATAAAATATATATTTTAAATCTTATAACAGAAAATATAATGTTCCTTCTTTCTGGATCAGACATATATCATGAATGAGGAAAAACAACCACCATAAAAAATAAAGTTTAATAATGTTTGTGCTGTATAACAAATAAAATATATTAGTGTTTAAAAAACAGGTGCATATCTACTGTGTAGGCAAGCCTAGACTAACTCGATGCCTTACGATAACAGGGATAAGAACATGAATCAATGTACTATTAACATCGCGACCATCTATCACACTGCGGGACATGCGTTGGTCTGTGAACATTACATGACACTGATTAAACCAAACCAGTACAGAGGACAGGAGAAGTCACCTAGCACAGAACAGAACAGACAGCGGGCCCAGAAAGTATGCACTTAGTACTTAAACAGTACTTACAAAAGTATTGCATTTGTTGCAGTCTTATTGACCTAGAGAGACTAGTATTACAAAACTGTTGTGACTGCGGTGACCCCGAAAAAGACCAACGGACTCTAGAGCAAGACTGATTTACACATTGGAAACACAACATTAAACAACCATCTGAGAGCTAATTCTAACATACGAACATCTTGAATTGTACATTGGTGGTCACAGGTGAAACACTGCTAGGATCTAAGACTACTAGGCTATGGAACATGACCATCTTATGATACCAGACACTTTCACTTGTTTTCTCTAACAACAGTTATTCGGTTTTTGCTCTACACACATAAACACTGTACTGAGATTGACACCAACACTACACTGACAAAACCCTGCTTTTGGGATTAGGCAAATATTCTTGTAATACTACAGGCCGAATTGGCCCTGTCGGTCCTACAGTGAGATATGTTAAAACACAACTTTCTGGAGTGCAACAATATAACAGATAGTGAAGGGGAAGAAATCGATACAGTTACATATCGGGATATTATATTGGACAATATATCGCAATATTATTTTGGACAATATCGCAATGTTATTTTTGTGCTTAGCTGTACATGCGCAAAAACTCCAGTATTTTTCCTTCTATAGCTTGATATCAATCTTCTTTTAAAATGGTGAGCTAACATCCTTTCGGGCACTTTTATTCACATGACTGATCAAAACACCTTTTTTCATGGCTTTCATGGCTCTTTTTTCATGGCTCTGCAGTATCAAATCAAATGTGCATTCTTACAGTACAAGATCATGTGTTTGACAGACGTATCAAGGAAACTCGATTTGTCTAGGCCAACCCACGGGCAGACTGGCCATCTGGCATTTTGTGCAAATGCCAGATGGGCTGGTCAATTTTTTGCCTAGTGTGCCTGTCTAAACTGTTTTTGTGTGTGCACAATTATCATGATCTGGCTAATAATGGGGGCCTCAAGGGGACAAATGGGCTGGTATGGGGGCCTTGAGGAAAGAAATGGGCCGGTGTGGGGGCATCAAAGTTAAAAAAAATGCTAGGGCTGATTTTTGGTCCCAGTCCGTCTCCGGGCCGACCTATCCCATAACACTGACCTGAACTCTAACTGGAGTTCTATACACAAAAAATTCTGCAGCCTCAGTTTAATTTACAGTACCACTCATAAATACATACAGTACATACAGTAGGATGATGCAAAACTATAATTTCTCCTCTACAGATAGCTCTCTCTTTTCACCTCTGATTAAAACAGAATCCTACTGTATTCTTTACAGTACATCAGTTACCCACCGATCTAACACGACAAGCCAGAAATAGCTTGGGGTATTTTTGTTCTTTTTCATATCCTGACCACTGCGCTCTTGTTTCACTTAACTTCATTCAAATTCATGTAGCGAAACAGAATGTAAGCTCAGGAGGTCAGGATGGTGGTACAAGGCTACTTTCCCTACCCATCATTCTTAAATAACATCCTGTACATCAATCAATAAATACATAAAGACCTATACAGCACGAAAGGTATCCTGTGAAAGGACATCCTTGTTCAGTTTCCCCGTGACTGAATCTATGCTCTACTCTAGACGCTTTGGCAAAAACCTTAGACAAAATGAAAGAAAATAAATGCTTTTTTTGAGGCAACGTTGGTTTGTTAAGGCTCTGCTGTGGCTGTGCTTGCTTTAGTATCCATTGATTCGACTGAGATAGATGCTTAGTGTAAAAAGTGTAAATGATGACTAAAACCGGATGGGAAAACAGACGAAGGATGGGAGGCACTATGTGGAATCCTCTGGTTCTGATTTGATGGTCTTCCTGTCAGTGTGGTTGGCCGCTTGATGCGAGGATCCATTTTCTAAGGTAAAACACAAAGAAGAGATCATCAGAATAAAACATGCAATGCGTTTTCTAATCATATACCTTTTCACTCATACTGTAGCTTGAATGTAGGCAGGTGTGTGCATGCAACAGTATGTATGTATGTCAATACATATGTGACTTAAGAGTGAACATACATTTGCCTGAGTGGTGCTGTACCTGTTGCTGGTGCTTTGGCCTCATCTGTGATATGGTTGTTATGGTATCGTTTGAGCTCATTGGCTAGCTGCTTCCCCAGGGGAAGCTCCCCCTCCGCCACACTCTTACTGGCCACCCGCAAGTTCATTGGTCGCTCGCCTGAAAGCATACATAATCACACAGACAAACATTAGGGCATGGATATTGAGATACGCGTTGCCATATTACACAATCAATTCCCATGGCACTGCTGTTAGAGTATCATTCAAGAAGCTGCTTAGATGATACAAAAAAATGACATGAACATTCTGTCTCTCAAAATCTTGAGAAGATCTGATGCGCATTTGCTGTGGGCCCGAGTTTGTACTCCACTCGGTGCCCAAAAAGATTTTATACTCTTCTTCTCATTCAACTTGAATAAGGTGCTTTTAATAGCTTATGAAGGAGAGACAGGATGAAAGAGAGGGAGACAGAGAGAGAGTGGGAGAGAGGAGAAAGACAAAGAGAGAGAGAAAGAGCGAGAGATCGAGAGCGAGAGAGACGCCCCTGGGCAGCAACATGGCGGAGGAGGTAAACAGGCGTGGGAGAGTTAATGACAGGTGCAGAGAGAGGATAATTATGGGTAACATGAATATAATGAGCTGTCAGGAGTATGGGCCGTGCGAGAGAGAAAAGGACGAGAGAGAAAAGGACGAAAATGGGATGAGACCCTGAGGGATGGCTACCGGCTTAACACAGTTATGATTCCTCCTCACTTTGAGATGTGTGGAAAAAAACAGATACAAAATGATTCCCTGACTTATAAAATAAGATTTGAAGGCTGGAAATGGTGATTCACAGAGCTGTGAATTTGGAGCACGAGGACAGCACTCATGTACGAGCGCACTCCAAAGAGAGATACAGAAGACAGACAGTACCATTACCTTGGTGCGCTGTGCTTTTGTCTACCGACGTGCCGTTGGTGCCTGGAGCCTCACTGAGGTACTTCAAAGCCCCTGCAGGTATCCTCCAGTCCAGAGCGTGTAACCTCTCCTGTACCGCCGCATCATGGAGAATCTCCATCTGTCTGGCTAACAGACGGTCCAACTGCACCTGTTAAAACACAATACATTTACCATTCGTTAGCAACTGCTCCTACTCTTGTCAAAAACATGCCTCCAGAAATGACAGTGTCAAATAAACGTGTCTCCTATAATGTTTACTTTATAAAAAATATAAAAATGTAACCCCTTTTTCTACCCAATGGAAGCCAGCCGCCGCAGCAATGTATTGGAGGACACACCGTTCACCTGACGACCGAGGTCAGCCTGCAGGCGCCCGGCCCACCACAACGAGTTGCTAGAGCGCAATGAGCCAAGTAAAGCGCTCCCCTAACACGGACGACTCGGACCCGGACTCCTGATCACGGCCGATTGTGATACAGCCCGGGATCAAACCCGGGTCTGTAATGACGCCTCTAGCACTGCGATGCAGTACCTTAGACCGCTGCGCCACTCGGGAGGCCCATGTTTACGTTTTATAATCCACTTTTCAAGTATGTTACCTGAAGGTTTCTCCCAACTATCTCCTCTCCTTTGGACTTGGCGCAGGCTAGCTGTTCCCTCAGTATGCCCTGTCTCATGTGGATGGCCTGCAGAGCCTCCTGGATGTCAAAGAGGTTCTCCTCTGTCTTTATCCTTTTAGGAGACGGCTCATCTCTGTCGCCGCAGCGAGACCTACAGTGGAGAAGACAATACATTCAGTTTGTACGCAGAGAAACATTGAAAGATCTGGAAAGCATAGTCTGAACATGACATGAATCATAACATACGATCTTTTACATAACTTAAAAATATGTCTCCGTAAAATGTAACACAAATAAGTCACCCATGCTTTCCCAACTTACCTTAGCATTGTTAACTCTAACAAGCAAGGTTGTGTGAGGTGCAGTGGAGGAGAGTGGCTCTTACTTGCTGGTCCTGTAGGTGTATTTGTAGGTGACCTCTCTGGAGATCTGCCTGGCCAGACCAAACAGCTCGTCTCTACGGGTCAGTAGTACCATGTCTCTCATACACAGCTGGGCTGCTGCTTCGTTCACTGTCAGCTGAAAGACGGAACACAGATGATAAGTCACGTTGTCAACTATAACTGTAGATACACAATTCTGTCAGTGAGCTCTTCAGTTGTAACTTCTACTACTGCCGACCTACTTTTAGACGGCTGAAGCAAGCGCACACATTGTCTTCAGGTGATTTACTTTTTGTAGTTTCCACCTCTTATTTGTGGAACTGAGGTTTGTCACTTGTATTGCACTGCCACTGAGTAGACTAACCTAGTACTGCAAAAGTATCCCGTCTCTTATCCCTACCTCATGAAGCGTCAGTTGTTTGCCATCCCTCCTCTTCGAGTCGAAGCGTCCGTAGATGGCGCTATATTTCCTGATCTCCTCCTCTCTCCTTGGATCATCATCACTCATATCAAAGATGTGGCTAATCATCTTGGCAAGTTTCTTATTTGTCTTCAGTTGCTCTTTGACCTCCGCCGGATCGCTCTTGGATAGGGCCGGGGTTATCCGGTCCACACACTCCAGGACAGACTGCAGAGCTGCAGCGTCAAGTGCCTCCAGACCCTCTCGTGGGGACGACGGAGACCCCCGGTCGGACGGAGAGAGGCTCTGTTCGCTGTCGTTGCTGTGACCCGACCAGAAGCGCCCCTCGCTGCCGCTCTGCAGTGGAGACCCCCCTGACACTCTGTCCCTGGCCACTTCCAGCTTTCCTGGATCCAGACATGTCGCAGCTAGGATTTTGGGAACCTTGACATGGGCCTCACCACGGGCGCTGTTGTTACCCCCTCGCTCCGCGCTGACTGGCGTGGGTGACCCCTCGGGTAACTTATAGACTGGTATACTACACACCGGCACAGATGTCAGGGGCTGATTAAACAACGTTGGATTGGTGACCCAGTCTCGCAGGGATTTCTGTAGCCTCCGGACGTGCAGGGGCTTGCTGGCCATGCCCACCAGAGCCATAATCTCTAGGAACTCCTCCTCCCCGGCCTCACAGAGCTGCTGCACGTCATCTCCTCCGTCTGGTTGAAAGCCCTCGTGTGATTCAGCAGGTTGGCTTGGGGATCATGGGTATGATGCTGCAGCTGCCCAGAAGTTTCTGCAGGCAAACGCCGCGCCTGCCTGAGAAATAGAGACAAGACAGGAGATGTGGCATGAGGTTCTGATCATCTGACAGGCAGTGTTGGTTGTATTGTCAGTTCAGGCAGTCAGTCAACACAACACACGTGTGATGTTTGTGTGTGTGTGTGTGAATAATGTGTGTGTGGGGTGGTGTGTGTGTGTGTGTGTGTGTGTGTGTGGTGTGTGTGTGTGTGTTGTGTGTCTGTGTGTGTGTGTGACTGTGATGACTGGCTGACGACTGACTGAGAGAGAGAGGCACTACCTCCACCGCTTAGTTCCTTTGTAAGTTCTGCAGTACTAGGGCTGCAGATGGAAGAGGGGCGGTTAGCAGTTAGAGTCCTGTTAGTTGCTGATGGGACCACATGCCACAATCCTCCTTGGCAGCATGCGTAGGTGGCCTCTCACACACACAGGCTCCACTTGCTTTAGCCAAGGGATTGTTAACTACCCATTTCTTGTAAGTTAGAGGACTATGTCACAAATAATTAGATATTACTGAACGGCCCTTAGTTATGTGAATAATATAATTTGATTGTTTATCATCAATGGGAATTCAAAGTGTTTGCAAACAACTGCACAACTACTTCATATATGACCATGGAATATCTGCACAAATCAATGTAGCTAAATAGAAAATAAAATAAATGAGTTTCAAAACACACAAAGGAAAAAAGGTAAATGCAAAATGCAGTAATCCAGCACCAGACTAAATGTCACTCAAAACCGGTCTTGTAAGTAAATCCACATCAGGAAGATGAGTAAAAATACCATTGTCGGCAATAATAGAACAGTGCTGCAACATTGTATCAAGGCTACAACTTGTTACATTATTGTCATAGCCCAATAACTTATTCCAACGATGTATATTAAGTGTTACATACCTGGTGAACGTTAGTCCCCTTTCGTTTCCTTTATCTAGTTGTTACAATCTATCAGCTACAGTATAGGCTGAACTGCCATAAACTGTAACTGAATAAACTGTACAATTATCGGTAGATCTCTAATTTCCTAATAAGTGCGCTCTCTGGCCTCAAAAGTCCTCGCGTTCTTTGACAACGTTCACCTTCCCTCCTTCGCCTCCTTGAATAGACATAAGATTGTGTTGAACGTCTCTAGACTAGATGAGTGTGAGCTGCCTGCTTGCTACCCTACCCCCTCCTCCCCGGCGATTGAAATTGGGATATTCCGCGGTTGCTACAGTGCTCACTCCCACGCGCCTGCGTGACGCAAATCCTGGCGTGGGCGGACAGGGGCGTGGGAGGCCTTTGCATGGAAAAAAGCGCGCACTCTCAGCAGTCGGCAGAGGCCGGCAGCGCGGTCAACTGGGACGAGTGTGAGGCGGAGGGAGACGTGGATCCTAAACGCCTTTTGGCTATTGAGGTATACGAAGTGAAACTGTTGACATTTTAGATAGCTAATAAGGAATTGGCTCATATCATCTATGACGTATTAGGTTTTTTGATATTTTCATTATTGATTGAGCTGTTTTTTACTCCTCTCATCTTTGGATAAACACGTAGTATATGCATAATTATGTTTCTATGCAACATTTATTTTGGTCTCTTGAATGAACAATTTAGTGTTTAGTGGTTTTGACCCATCAGATCATCTCAGAATTGAGGCAGTAAGTGGGAATATATGAGAGAGAGAAGGGGGAGCTTTTGCGCTTGTGTGATGGGAAACAAACTTTCTCTAAGGACTTACACACCACACAAATCTTTCAGCCGGCCCAGACCCTTTTTCCAAATTATACTCTCAGACTTGTGCATTGCCCATTTTCACTTTGGGCGTGGACTGTCTACAATACACATAACTAACTACAGAAACGATGTTCAATTCTGTGTCTTCCACGTGTCATGTGAACATAAACTCTTATTTTCCATTATTATAAAATTATACGAAGGAGGAAGGTTGCTCTCGTCTAGAGACACAACCGAAAGCGTCCTGCTTATGTTATGTAACTCCAATCTGCTTCTGTATAATGAGCTATTTCTGGCAAGTAGGCATGCAGCCACAGCACACAGCACCAGCTTTAGGGAGATGATGAGGCTTTTGGTTTTAATCCTGGGGAAAATAGATCTTAGAATATATTAGATCTACACACTGCTACTGAACAAACTCTCAGCGACATTTCTTGTACTACATGAGAAAGAGACTCAGAAGCATTATAAAACACCTCTAACTAACTAACTATATTTGCTGAGCTAAACTTTTTTAGCTGCACATTTTTTTTAAAGAAAAATTTACTCTATGAGTATGTATTTACCAAGCTGGCTATCTTTAGCTTAAGTTTTTTTTTTACGCAAGAAGATGAATTATCAAGATAATTTGAGTAGAGGAGCATACTGTATTTCCATCCTTGTGAAGCTTGAGACAGAGAACAGAAGATGAGAACGACTAGCTACTATTTACTGTAGTTTATTTATATTTTATGAAGAAGATTAATGATCGAGGATAGGCTAATTGAAGTTTTTCAGAGAATGCGTCCAAAGGGACCTATTTCCCTATATCGGCACATACTTGGACCTGAGCCTATGGGGAAACAGGGAAATAGGTACCCATTTGGGAACAGGCAGAGTAGAGGAGCAGCAGTTGTGTGGTTTTAATGATGTGGCTTTCAACAGACAGACAGGGCAGGGTAACAGGAAAGGTACATCAGCCAGAATGTTTCCAGCAGCAACCCACTCCTTTAATCCTGTCTTTGGACGGCCCTGACTGCAGAGCCGCCGCCCCCCGCGCGCAGCACGCACACGACACACACACACACACACAACACAAACAACACATCAACAACACACACACACACACACACTCTCTCACTCTCCGAATACACCCGGCATTGCACCCTGTTACAGGGCTACATATAGGCTATATATATTTTCCAATGAATATGTCCACTTTTAGAGATGAGATAACATATATATTTTCCATTTGCCTCAAATCGTTTTATCGGTACTGTATTTCAGATTTCTATAAGTGCTCTTTTTAAAAGTGTTCTGTACATCTTCACTGTTGTACCAATTACAAACACGTTTCACCGACACCCACGCACGTGTGCGCTTGTCAGTCCCTCGCCTTACCCTGTCATAACATCCCCACACACACCAGAGGAAGCTTCCTGGTCTCAAAATGGTTAACATGAAGGACATGAATAACACATCAATTAGAATATAATAAATTCAATATTTACAGACATGAGCACTTATGCAGGTGTTATAACACATTATGCATTAAACACTATTAAACTATAAATGTGAATAGTTGACTTTCATACTTTTGTTAGTAAGTGAAAAATATAATTTGTAGGCGAACCCTAAACAGTATGTAACGTATAGCCCATTACTTTGTGTTTTTGTGTCTGATGCCATGAGCATCTTACGTCTGAGTGAACATGTGTCTGCGAGCTAAGTGTGGGTGGAAGTGTGTGTGTGGGCGGCAGAGTGTGCTGTGTATGTGGGCGGAAGTGTGGGTGTGGGTTGAGAAAAGTACTACAATCTTAGAACTGATGAGGTAGTATTATTACAATAAACTTGACGCCATTTTTAGATCAATGTCACTATGTTGATTGTGCATCTATATGTTCATAAATGCAGCAGCTGAAAATGCAGTGAATTTCCCCCCAGTAAATAGTGGTCTGTCTATTACAAACAGATACGCCAGACTAGTACCTAATGACAAACACAGAGGCAGGCTAGGGGATTGATCGGCCCACACTCAGGGTCCGTAGTGGGCTTCTCAGAGTCATAATGAATGGAGATTACATTCCTAAACCCCGGGGGTTTTACCCATGTGGGTGGGCCTACGATCACACAGGTTCCAGAGACCCCCTCAACGCCCACCGCCTAGCCCAGCTAATGTGTGTCATATTATCTTCCGATGTACTCACTCACTCACTTATCCCCATCACGACTGGGCTGGCTCATAGGGCAGCAACAAAGGCTCTCCACTTCTGCCGGTCTTCGGCCATCTTCCCCACTGTGCACCAGCTCTGATGGCGTTGGAGCTCAATCTGCTAACGCAGGGGAAATATCACCTCACACCGATGCCAAGTCTAGACTCGTGCTCTTAAATGACGGTTTAATATGATCATTTATTTCAGAGACATTGCATTGTATCCTCAGTCTATCAAAGAGAACCCGGTTCCCTTTATAAAAAAACGAGTAGAACTGATGAAACAAACTATACAAACAAGAGAGTGAGTAAAACTAATGTTGGTGCTCTCTTTGAAGCGAAAGCCAAACAATTTTGCATGATTATTGCCGGTAAGTTTTTGATCTCAACCCAACAGGCATGAAAAACAACAGCAGACGCTAGGGATTAGGATCCCCCCCACTCACACGCCCACCCGCAAATCAAGTCCCTGACTCAGTCACAAAACCTCAGCAACATAGTTTGCCTCACATGTACTTTACAGTACTTATCATATGTACTCATCCAAAGGGATGAGTCTGTTTATCTCTCTCTGCACTTGACAAAAAACTGACATACCAATTATTTAAGTGCTGAAATGTTAAGTCAACTGCTTAGACCTCGATGAACCACTACTTAGGCCTAAATGGCTGTGGGTTGGGGGAGTCGTTCTACTCTTCCACACTGTCCTTGCTTCTTGGATCCTGCGGCTTTGCTGCCCGACCGGGTATTGGTGGGAGTAACCATGGCTCTGAGCTCCCCTGGTGTGCCTCCTGCAGGCTAAGGCTGGGGCTGGTGTGGGCTGTGGGCTAGAGGCTGGCCCTGTAGGCGTTATGTATGGTTGTATTGATGACGGTAGAGACAAAGCCTCGCACTGTGTCACACGGGGCACTTTTTCTCACTCTGCAGGACATCCTGGGTCATGCTTAGTAGGGCACACAGCCACCACAGCACAACTGTTTGCAATGGAAAGCGACAATCTGTGCTCTAATTTGACACAGTTAGGTAGTAGGCCTAGGCTACCACTTTCACTGTTTCAAAAATGTTTTCCACCAACTTAACAATATGACCCTGGTGACTGTATGTGACTTATGTGTAGAACTGCATCAGTTGCACTGGAAATCAAATCAGGCATTTTCATCTACTAGATGTTGTCAAAAGGTCCTAGGCCTACAATATACACAAAACACATAATAATACAAATAATAATTGAACTTGCATAGTGCTTTTCATTAAATAAAATAATCTCAAAGCGCACACAAAGCAAAACAAACAAAAACCACATTTAAATTGATGGTAGAGATGGATATTGAATCTCTCTATTTGGTTTGGGATGAAAGGCGTTGAGGCAGTTTGGATTGGAAAGGCAGTGTAGCTTCTGCGGAGGGAGGGGGCCTCGATGGTACAGCCAGAGAGAAACCAACACAGTTGGAACATTCCAATAATCAATTCACTGCCTCGCCGCTATAACACGTAGCACATGTTGAACTATCCTGGAGTGTCCCTAAAAGATCACGCAGGCCTACACCATATCACACCTATCATTCCAATGATCAGTGTGATTATTACCATGTGTAGCTATTTCATCAGTGTACAGTACTGTGCAAATAACTAAAAGGATGCTGCTACAGTACTTACAACAGTCCGATGATGCCCTACTGAACATGGCAGCTGTTCGGTCCTATCATGTCCTAGCATGTTGGAGTGTCCACACCACAGGCATAAATAGGACCTGTTCACGACTCAACGCTTTCAGCAAAGCCATACGTAACCACAAGGCATTGCAGCGGGACTAATGTATGTGCGAGTCCGTGTGGTCAAGAGTAAACAAATATTATACTGGTGTTTGCCTCAATAAGATCGTTGAGGAACATGGGAATGTCATCATTTTTTATTAGACTTTCAGATGAACTGATTCATGAGAGTACTTTCAAATGAACTGATTCATGAGAGTACTTTCAAATGAACTGATTCAAATAACTGATTCAGAGATTTTAACTTTTCAGATGAACTGATTCATGAGAGTACTTTCAAATGAACTGATTCATGAGAGTACTTTCAAAAAGAACTGATTCATGATAGTACTTTCAAATGACTGATTCATGAGAGATACTTTCAAATGAACTGATTCATGGAGTACTTTCAATGAACGATTCATGGAAGTACTTTCAAATGAACTGATTAATGAGTACTTTCAGATAACTGAATTCATGAGTACTTTCAAATGAACTGATTCATGGAGTACTTTCAAATGAAATTCATGAATATAGTACTTTCAAATGAACTGATTCATGGAGTACTCTTCAAATGAACTGATTCGGAAGTACTTTCAAATGAACTGATTCATAGAGTACTTCAGATTAACTGATTCATGAGAGTACTTTCAGATGAACTGATTCATGGATCAAGATTTCAAACTTAACTGATTCATGAGTGCTTTCAAATGAACTGATTCATGAGAGTACCTTCAAATGAACTGATTCATAGATCACTTCTCAATGAACTGATTCATGAGAGTACTTTCAGATGAACTGATTCATGAGATTACTTTCAGATGAACTGATTCATGAGGAGTACTTTCAAATGAACTGATTCATGAGAGTACTTTCAGTAAGAACATAGTTCATGATTACTTTCAAATGAACTGATTCATGAGAGTACTTTCAAATGAACTGATTCATGAGATGACTTTTCGTGAACTGTATTCAACATGGAGTACTTTCAAATGAACTGATTCATGGAGTTACTTTCAAATGAACTGATTCATGAGAGTACTTTCAAATGAACTGATCATGAGTACTTTCAAATGAACTGATTCATGGAGTACTTTCAGATGAACTGATTCATGAGAGTACTTTCAAATGAACTGATTCATGGAGTACTTTCAAATGAACTGATTCATAGAGTGCAGCTGATGGAGAAACCTTAAGGTAAAATTTAAAAATGATTAATTCCTTAGATGTAGACAACAGGCTTAACAATATTGGATAAGACAGCTGCCACGGTCAGTCTTGTCTCTTGAGACTGTTATTGTGGAATCACTTTATATAGAGAACACCTAATAATGATAATGAAGGACATTAATTGCTGTGTTCAAAACAAAGACGACTCGGGGGAAACAAGTCCAATAATTAAATCCTTTTTTTTTTTTTTCATCTTCAACATCAATATTAGGTTATATTTTCTGGCGAGACAAGGGATGTTGCAGATGGCATTGTGGTGTAGTTTCTAAAGAGAACACTATTACTGTCCTCCCACGCACTCCCATCAGCAGCAACAGCAAGCACACCCTGACCTCAACACACAACACACACACACGTTTAGGGTTAGTACTTCAATACGGTACACTACTGCCACCAAGTGTCTCCTCTTAGGATTTTAAAAACATGCCGGAATAGACAGCCATAATATAATTGAGACACCAGAAAAGCAGTGAAAGTTAATGATTTATCTACAAATACATTTTTATTGTATACACACATATCATTTCATCCCAAGAGTCAAAATAATAACATGATTGTCAGAAGCACGTGCAGGAAGACACAGATGAAATAAATACATTACATTCTAGAAGGCAACAATCCCTTTTGACCCTTTCTAGATCAAATTCTATTTACACAATGCCAGATCACACACACACACACAGAAAGCTTATCATTCAGTACTTTTTACAGCACACAGTCATCGATATGGAGTAGTGCTCACTGCTCCTTACCCCTTCCCTACTGTACATGTCGCAGGAACCAAAGGAGACACGCGAGTGAATGTAAGTACCGTCTCGAAACTCAACTCAAGCCTTTAATCTACTGCCGGAAAGAGTTTTGTACTAGACAGTTGATGTGAAGCCTCAAAGTTACCAGGTGAAAAAGGCAGGGTGCTCCACAGAGCTCCCCTAGTCTGGTATGGGAGAGGGCTGGGATTCGGGGTGCTCTGCGGGGTGGGCCTTGCTAGGTATGCTGCTGGGGGAACCGTTACGGTGGTGTGGCGACTCCTGTTGCTCTGCGCTGTGTTCTGTCTCCACTGCCTTGTATTCAGAAGAGGTCTGATCATTTTGCTCCTGGCAACAGACGAGATAATATAACATCATTGGCTAATCAATCACGACAAAATGTTTTGGATACACTAAAGATATAACCAAACCATGCACTAAACTAGTAAACCAAACACAGGCACGTAGGACGTTTGACAACATTTACCACCGCACGCCACAAAGACAGTGTCGAATTCACCTCTACAGTGCACACAAAGAGCAACCACAGTCTCACCTTCCTTTAGTTCACACGAAGGCGTGGGGAGAAATCGTTCACATATTGTCACTGTTAATCATACGATATAAAAATAAATCCCATTGAAGTAAAATATTTAAAAGGTTATAAAAAAACAGAAGAACATGATTTGGCTTGAAATTCTTAAACTTTCGATTCGCATATCTGAGGACAAGAGTTCTCATTGAGATTTGACACATCTTTATAAGATGACTACCGTTCATCATCCTACCTGCAGTGGCTGTGTCTCTGAGGGTAGACTACTCTTGGCCATGCAGTACATCTCTCTGATCTGGCAGACAGCGAAGGCTATGGTGACCCAGGGGGATCCACTCAACACCCAGGCAGGTCTGTTAACATCCTCCTGCTCCTCCTGGTGCTTCGTCTTCTTAGCCGGGGGTCTAGGGTTAGAGCGGGGCACCATCACACCCACCTGGTAGTAGTAGTAGTAGTAGTAGTAGTAATTAGTAGTAGTACTACTAATAGTACACGCCATTGTCCCACAATGGGAAATTGGTTTGCTGAAAGAAGCAGTAGAACAATTTGGAGAGTTCTGACCTGACTCTGGTTCTGCATCAAGTCTATGGTAGCGATGGGAACTGGACTGGAAGGAACCGGAATGTTCTCTGCTAGCATCCTGTCCTCTATTGAGGGGAATACAATGTAGGTTATTTGTGTATGGTACACTGTTAAAAATACGGGTGGTTTGCAGTTCTATAAATATTTTTTTTTTGGTGCAATACATGAAGCAATCCACTAATCCATTCTATACAGAACAAATTCCTCTAACAGTGCAGGGTCTGTAAAAAATATGAACTGAGGTGCTCTCCCCTCCCTCACCCTTTTCCTCGTTCTGTCCGGTCAGACATTGAATGAAGGAGAAGATGAGGAGTATAACCAGGGAAGCCATTCCAATCCCTCTGAACGTCTCTGCAGCTCCTGGAAAAAGAAAGATGCAATTTACAGATACAGACAAAACATAATGGTAACACTTTAAATTAAGGTGTCATTTAATAGGGTTATGAATGGTTTATACATAGTTTATAGACAGTTGATTATTAGTGGATATGTAGTTTATAAATATGTAATAAATAGTATAACTCATTGGTTCTCAAAATCATGTTAAAAAATAAAAACATGGCTGTATGGCAGGAGTTGCTAAATTTCACTACTCAAATGGGACTGTCAAAAGGGGCCGTTGTCGCATCCGTACCAAAATAGTTGACGAAGACGCCCCCCACCATGGCCCCACAGCCCCGTCCCAGCCCCAGGTGTAGACCCTGGAGGATACCCTGGGCAGAGGTCCTCAGAGCTGGGGGCACCGCGGCACTCAGGTAGGAGATACAGGCTGCCCAAACCGACGCATGGGTCACACCTACAGTACAAAGAGACAGACAGAAAGACAGACAAAACAAACAGTTTAGATTGGTTGAGCATGGCGCTTGCAAAGCCAGGGTTGTAGGTTTGATTCCCACGGGGAACAGTACAAAAATGTATGCAATCACGACTGTAAGTCACTCTGGATAAGAGCGTCTGCTAAATGACTAAAATGTAAATGATGCCAAAGGACAAACATTGATGGAGGTGTTAAACATTACACAGCCTATAAGGATAATAATGCTTCTTCAAAGTAGGGGCGGCAGGTAGCCTAGTGGTTAAGAGTGTTGGGCCAGTAACCGAAAGGTCGCTGGTTTGAATCCCTGAGCCGACTAGGTGAAAAATCTGTTGATGTGCCCTTGAGCAAGACCCTCAACCCTAATTTCTCCTGTAAGTCGCTCTGCATAAGAGTGTCTGCTAAATGACAAAGTAAAATGTTATACATTATTTCAATAATAATGTCATATAGAAGAAAAAGCAGTATGTCTTGTAGTGTTAGCGCCAATTGGGAAAACAATCTAACAGGAAACCTCGCCTCTCTTTTATTTAAGTCCTGTGGATAAGGAAGTGTTGACACTTAGACTTCCATTCATCATCAGTCAGGCAGACGGACTTCTCATTCCGTGACCACAGATTCAAGACGGCAGATCGATATATATATATATGCACATCCTTACGCTGAAGTAACGTGATTGTCATCTTACTTTGCTTTGTGGGCTGGGACTGCAAAACACTCCTCTAAGACACAGAGCTCAGGAAGAACCACCAAAGCAAACAGTGCCTCTCACTTATGGCCAGTAATAACGAGATTATTCTTATGTATTGAATATATTCTTATGTATTGAGTTTTTACTAGGAAAATTGTCATGAGGCGTAGGCCTATAAGACATTTTATCCGCCACCATTCAAAACACAACGCCATAGTCCTTGCAAGAATCATGGATGAGTACATTCACTATACAATACGGGGCCTCTGTCCTAGAGCAGTGGTTGGCAACAGGCTCTTTTTCTTTTGGCCCCCCAAAGTTTTTAGTAAAAAAAATACAAATAATCATCATATACACTACCTAACCAAAAGTATGTGGAGACCTGCTCGTCGAACATCTCATTCCAAAATCATGGGCGTTAATATGGAGTTGGTTCCCCCTTTGCTGTTATAACAGCCTCCCCTCTTCTGGGAAGGTTTTCCACTAGATGTGGGAACATTGCTGCAGGGACTTGCTTCCATTCAGTAACAAGAGCATTAGTGAGGTCGGTCACTGATGTTGGGTGATTAGGCCTGGCTCGCAGTCAGCGTTCTAATTCATCCCAAAGGTGTTCGATGGGGTTGAGGTCAAGGGCTCTGTGCAGGCCAGTCGGCATCCCGAGTGGCGCAGTGGTCTAAGGCCCTGCATCACAGTGCCACTAGAGATTCTGGGTTCGAGTCCAGGCTCTGTCCCAGGCCGTGACCGGGAGACCCATTGGGCGGCACACAATTGGCCCAGTGTCATCTGGGTTAGGGGAGGGTTTGGCTGGCAGGGATATCCTTGTCCCATCGCGCACTAGCGACTCCTGTGGCGGGCCGGGCACAGTGCACGCTAACATGGTCACCAGGTGCACAGTGTTTACTCCCGACACATTGGTGCGGCTGGCTTCCGGGTTAAGGGGACATTGTGTCAAGAAGCAGTGCGGCTTGGTTGGGTTGTGTTTCGGAGGACACACGACTCTCGACCTTCGCCTCTCCCGAGTCCGTATGGGAGTTGCAGCGATGAGACAAGAATGTAACTACCAAATGGATACCACGGGGGAGATTTTTTTTAAAGAAAAATATATTTTAAAACATTTCCCTTCACTGGAACGAAGGGGCCAAACCATGAAAAACAGCCCCAGACTATTATTCCTCATCCACCAAACTTTACAGTTGGTACTATGCATAGTAGTTTTGGTATAAAAAAGTGTAAAATCACCAGGAATTCATCTAAAAATGTGTTTCATTTAGGAAGTCTGTTGACAAGTGTTTGCACACCAAAAAAATTATAATACATAATAATGTGTCTCAAAATACAATCTCTTTTTGGGCTTAGTTGTGGTCAATTCGCAGTGTATAATTATAATTATTTTCTGGGCCCCGACCATTCTCTTCAACAAAAATCAGCCCACTCTAGTTGCCTACCTCTGTCCTATTGGTTATTGTGTACCCAAGGTGTCTGAAAGAGGGAGTGGAACAATATATTCTCCTGTCCAGTGTTTGACAAGACCCATCCAACCTGCTCTTAAATAATCTTTCATCTGTAACCACAGAAAGACAAACAGGGGTAACATTGTGCCTATTCACTAGTCATATGACATTACCAGGATATCCTTATTCAATTTCCTTTTGTTGATACTGTCTTTTAATATGACAATTTTTGATGTGATACTGTAATGGCCTTTTCACTTAAAATCAATATTAACATTCCTTTAAATGATATCTTATCCTGTTCTTGTTTAGTTGGCACGGAAAAAGGTGTTTTATAAGGCAGCGATTTCTTGAAATAACAGAGATTCCCGTCCTAAGAAGTACTTTACTGAGGCTCAATACAGCCCTTAACAACGGACTCAAATTTGAACCTTTCCTCAGTCAGATGTCAACAGGAAGTAACGTCAATGTCGGACCTGCTCTCTCTTACCTTGTAAGACCTCCATAGGCAGAACTATCCATGCATTCTCCAAGTAAGAAATGTACAGGTAGCGTGCTGTGTTACATGCCAAGCCAATGTACAAGACCCTAAGTTAGGAAAACAGGGAGGAAAGAAAGAAATTAGTGATGAGATTTTCAGAGGTTAGGTACTCCGAGCAAAAGTTCTTAAGAGGAAGCAAACAGATAAAATAGGATGATGTATGGAATGTAGAAGCTTGTCATCCTTAGAGTGTCTTTTGTCACGTTAATTATCCAAGGTCTAAAGAGATGCCCTACTAGGCATAGTTAGTATGACTCTTTGCGTACAGTGCCCATTGAACTGGTGAGGCAAAAAGCAGTGGCACAAATTCTTCTTGAGACCTTTGCACTAATAGGTAACTGCATTACTTGCCGGGTTATAACCACCCAAGATGTTAAGAGAAGAATGTTTGAAAATTGTGCGTCAAAATGACATAGGTCACACAGAGCTGATAGGGTGGTGGGCCTCTCTCCTTAAACATAACACCACACTCTCAAATGTCCCTGCTCTGTGCTAGGTCTGTCTGTCTGTCTGACTATAGTAAACGCTCAAGGTCTGTGTGACGTTCAAGCAAGAGGCACTCTAAATGAACACGATTGTTTACATGCAGCATGTCTAGTTGGGGTGAAACGGGATAGCAAATGTGGAAATCCTCAGTTTCAGAAAATACTGTGTGCTTTGGTTGTTGTTGTTACTGCTGCTGTTTTTGGTAAAAGATTTGGCTAAAAGAGATGGATAATGTGATATCCCTTCCTCAACCACCCTCCCAAAAACAAGAACACCAACAACCCCATCCTTACCTGATGTGTCCCACCAGCTCGATAAACTTATGACTGGTGAAGTAAGCAGCCAGCTCCGACACATGACTCAGAACCGAACACACACCGAACAGCGTGGTGGTTCCCTTCAGGTCCTCTAGATGCCAATACAGGAAGGTGAACACAAAGCCGTAACCGAAGCCCATGAACCAGGCGACGAACAGCACCGTGCTGTACTGAACACTACAGAGCAGCCTGAGGAGGTCACTGTAGTGGAAAGGCTGTTCGGTGGTGGTGGACTCTGGAGTGATGGGGGTCTGGTCCGAGGTGGAGCTCTCGCTCCCCTCTGGAGATGCCACGTTCCCATCTACCTGTGTGAAAAAATTAAGGTGTAAAACAAATAATAATAAAAAATATTCTATTTAAAGCAGTATTTACTTCTGCTAAAGAAATTAGAAAGACTATTTCCACTTAGTGTGAGTTTTCATTTTCCAGTTGATTTACTTGTGGTATCTCTACCTCCTGCGGCCTCTGAGGCAACTCCTGTCTGTAGTCCCCACTGTGAAATCAAATCAAACTTAATTTAAAAGATCATTTAAAACCACCACACATTTACAGTAAAATAATCAAATGAAAGATATTAAAAACAAACAGCAATTGTATAAAATAGATGAATAAAAGTACATAAAACAAAAAGAAAGTCTAAAATAACAATAAAATCATTGATTTAAGGCAAAGCTAAAAGGGTAGGGTTTCAAACATAATTTAAATTATGTCTGCCCCTATTACCTGTCGAAGTAGAATTGTGTTGCTACCACCAGGGCCAGGCCCATCATCACTCCAAACACTATGAAGGCCACCTGGAGAAGGAATGAAAGAAAGAGAGAATGAGTGAACGTATGAATGAGTGAACAACTGAACAAATTTAATTAACTCTGTTTTTATTTACGTATCAACTATGTTGCCCTTAGCGACCCATTGCTTATTATTTGTCACATTTTCAATGTCATACATTACCTGGTAGTTCTTATACTCGGGCAGGATACAGCCGACCACGCCGTCGATGAGCAGCGTAAGGTGGGTGTGGTCTATCCAGATACCCACTAGCAGCATGGTCACGCCCCAGCCAAGGGACCCCCACATTCTCTGCAGGCCGTAGCGGTCGCGGTGCTTCCCCAGGTACTGTAACGTCACCGTGTCCACAATGGTGACCGCCGGCGCGCTGAAGAACTCCCCCACGATGATGACCAAGAGGATTAGGAGAAAGATGCTCTCGACCTGATCCTCGTTGTACTCAATGATGTACTCTCTGGGTTGGGTGGGGGCAGGGGTGGTGGTAGTGGTTGCCATAGTTGTTGAAGTAGTATTTGGTGTAGCTTGAGTGGTATTGCCCAGCTCGTGAGGCACCGATATGGAATGTGTGGTGGGGGCATGGGTAGGGGCAAGGGTAGGTATTTTAGTGGTCAGTGGCATAGTTGTGGTATTCAGTAAAAGCTGAGTGGTATTGGCTTGCTCATTAGGCACCACTCTGGGTTGGGCATGGGTGGGGGTGTAAGTGGTTGTTGCCGTGGCATTGCTTTGCTCGTAAGACACCCCTGTGGATTGGGTGGTATTGCTATCAGCACCTCTCCTATGCCTGCGGCGTACGCTATAGCCAGAATCACGGCCATTCAAAACAGAAAGGAAGCTAGGAAAGTAACTTCGAAACAAATCCCGACGACTTCTCATCGTGTGATTGGTGGAAACGTCTGGTAGCGAGCCGTTAATTGGTATCATAGTCGTCACGGGCAGTATTGGTGGAGCCACAGTGGTGATGTCCACCTTCTCCTTACAGATCATGGCAGCTGGTTTGACAAAGCCGATGCCACAGTTGAACACCAACCAACACAGCACAGAGAACAGCAACAATGGCTTCCCTTTCTTAAAACGATCGGCCACTACTCCCCAGAATGGAGCACTGCAGAACTCTATAAAGTACCGGATCCCAACCAACAGTCCACTACGGCTTGGCGACATCCCGAGCTGCTTGTAGTAGACGGCTAGGAGTGGGTGCAGGGAACCATATGCTGCATAGAAGAAGAAGTAGAAGATCTTGGAGATGAGGAGCTGGGAGTTGACTCTAAGGCACATCCTCTCAAAGCAGCCTAGGTCTTTCAGTGGTGAGGCCATGGGTGTCTCTGGAGCAGACTGTGTGTCTGATGCTGCAGCAGACACTGGAGTGGAGCCTGGCTCTCGGTCGGTCCGCAGCTCCAGGGAAAGAGTGCTGAAGGGTTCATCCAGGAAGTACTTCCTCTTCTGGTCCTCTTCATCATCCGATAGGATGACCACTTTGTCGTCTGCAGCCATCTCTGGAAGACAGGAAGCTAGATTCATGTTTACTGTAACCTAAACAGTAAGCTACATTGATTATCATAAGCATACAGTCTATGTGTAGCAATATCAATGTTACTCATATTGATGTTACACAGGAAACGGAAACCACTTGTTACTTACCTACTTCATGTACTTGATGTGCTGGTTAACAATATGCATAGTAAAGTTTGCTTAACTATATATATTTATATATTTGTCTGTCGTGACTACAACACAAAGCATATTGAAACACTATGCTATACAGTAAATATGTTTAGCATGGCTAGAATTGGCTACAATAAATATTAGGCTATCAACAAGTTGCACAAGTGGTGTAACAAACATAGTAACATTGTTACAACCTAATAACTCATGTTGCTCGTGAGTAGGAACGTCATATCAGAAGAACCCGTGAAACCGGTGGAGAAAAAAAAATTCACCGTCCAATGCGGAAGTATAAACGAAATGCATTATTTCACTATCAAATAACACTTCACACCAAATTGAATGAATAAAAGTACAACGTTTACTTTAAACAGTGCTGAACAGCGCACTTAAATCATACTATTGTAGATACGCAATAAAATCAAATAAAACGTCATAAATGTGAATTAGCACAGTTTCTCTTTAAATTGGAAATGAGCTTGGACTCCAATGTTGTCATCAATCTTACCTGCAAAAGTCCCCGGTCCGTGTTCCTATTCTTTCAACTATGACTACGCAGGTTCGGCGGTGGCGGTTGTGTCTCCCAGTCTGAAATCGAAAGCTTTCTGCATTGCCTACAATACAGCGTATTCCGTCGTTATCCTATGCATGCATGATACCGACGATATACCATAAGTAATATCCGTAAAGATGCATGCAAATATTCCGACCAATAAACACATCCTAGTTCAGGCCATTTAGACTAGAACTCCGAACTCGATTCGCCCAGACCATCCGCCTCGTGTGACGTCTCTGCTATCTGTTAAAGCGAAGCCAACCTCTAAATAGTGTCCCGCTGCCCTTCAACATACACCAACTACTGTAAATGCGTTTAAGAGCATGTTTATAACGAAGTGTAAAGGCAAGATGTGCAATTGTTATTGTTTCAACAACAAAAAAATCTATAACATCTATTAAATGTATATTTCCTACATCATAAAGGAAATAGATAGAATACAATGCGGCTAGTGCACATTTCAATTTCGTTTAATTTGGTATTTTTCACACCTGTAGTATTGTTCATATTGTATATCAAAGTATCTAATAGAACACTACAAATTCTGGTATTATTACAAATGCAGAAAGTGTACATATTGAGTAATTGATTAATACACTTGTGCACAATAAATAATTGGTGAAATTGTACAATAGCCTACCAAATGCCCTTTAAAATATGACAACGCTTATTACTGTCTCTGATAGATATTTTCGTCATGTTACTGTACAAATGTATTAAAAGGATTGTGTTGCCGTGAAGAAGTCAATCCCTAGTGATCTGAGTCAGACAAGTTGCCCTGCTCCGTCCAATGCTTTCCCCTCTTCTTCTTCTTTCTCTTCCTCTCCGCCATGACGATGGCCCCCAACACTGTTATCACCACGGTGATCGTGATAATCAGCACAATAACCACCTCGGCGATACACAGCTCCGTATCCACATCTATCAACCTGTAGTTCGCTAGTTCTGTCGGAGCATTACAGCTAAGATTATAGTAATCATCCAAGAAGAGCCTTTGAACACTTCTAAGCTTATGGAACACTTTCTGCAGGTCACAATTGCAGTTCCAGGGGTTTCCTTCCAACAGGATATGGGTACTGTAGGTATGGATGCTTAGGAAGGTCTTGAAGTAGATGGTGCTCATCTGGTTGTGGGCCAGGTTGAGCAGGGCCAGGGAGGTCATGGGTGTGAAGACACCCTCTTGGGTCTTGTTGATCTGGTTCCCCTGCAGGTTGAGGACCTCCAGGGACTTCAGCATGGAGAACACCCCGTTGTTTAGGGAGACGAGATGGTTGCCCTCCAGGTGGAGCTGCCGCAAGGTGGACAATGAGCCAAAGGACCTCACCTGGATGGAATAGAACAGAATAAAATAAAGCAAAACACAATATAATATAGTAAAATAGAACAGAACAGAATAGAATTGTATAAGTCCTGTATCACTTTATTTGATGTTGTTCAACAAACGTAAAAACAACCTCACCTGGATATTATGGATGGCGTTGCCAGTAAGGTTGAGCCTCTGTAGGCCATCCAGGTGCATGAAGCTCCTGCTGTCAAGGGTGTGCAGGTGGTTGTGGCTCAGCTGCAGCTCTCTCAGAGCATTCAGGCCCAGGGAGAAGCTCTCGCTCAGGGACGAGATCCTGTTTAATCGATAAATAAATCAATCAATGAATATATCCGTCCATCCATCCATCAAATTGAATTGACAAAGCCCCTTTGACATGAACAGTTGTCACAAAGTGCTTTACAGTAARCCGGCCAAGACCTCAAAGAGCAAAACAAAAACAAGAGCACGGCGGCCAGGAAAAGCTTTCCACTACCTGTTACAGCTCAGGTCCAACTTCTGAAGGAACTCTAGCTGGGTGAAGGCCCCGTCGGCCACAGCGCTGATGTTGTTGTCCTTCATAAGCAGAACCCTCAGTTTGCGTTCCATTCGGAAGGAACTCTTCGGAATAAAGGTTAGGAGGTTCATAGATAGGTCCAGGTGTTCCGTGTAAGGAGGGATGTGGTTGGGCAGTTGGGTAAAGAGGGCYTTAGTGCAAGTGGTGAGTTTCAGTTCCTCGTGACAGTCGCAGCCTTTCTCGCACGGGGTGCTGTGAGACTTGGAGTAAACCGCCATCAACAGTAGGAGACAAAAGAAGTACTGCATTTTGGCCCCTTACACCTGGAAAAATGAGACAGAGAAAGTGCGGTAACACTTAACATAAAGTTGTTGTACCTGTGTATTAAGACTGTAAGTACAGCAGCAACAACAGTCTATTTGCATGTTGTTGTGTAGTAATTTCGGAACTGGATTCTAGATAGCGTAATGGAGTTGAGCAATATAGCCCTGAAACGTTCAGCAAGTAGGCTACCATTATACAAGTATCCCTGACACAACAGTCTACAACAAAGCATCCATTTTGGCAATTTGGCCATAATAAAATAAAGAGAAAACATGAACCCTTACATGAGGAGCAGCAGATCTATCTTTACACACCCCGCTGTTGTTCTGTCAACAACCTGTCTGAGGCAGGTGGAAAACGTACCGAGGGAACCAGATGGCCCTCAGAAAGCAGAAGGGTGGCCCTATTGTTCAGGGCTGTTGCTGTTGAGAGAGAGAGAGAGAGAGAGAGAGAGAGAGAGAGAGAGAGAGAGAGCTTGTCAATAATTCACATCTCTGATGAGGAGGGGGATGGAGAGGAGAGGGGGTTTAAAGAGATTGCCTGTAAAACTGGGGCAACATCTGAGAATAAGGCAACACTTCCTTCTGAAGCATGAGCGTGTGGGTTATGTAATTTAAGGACAGCAGGTGTCTACAGGGGTGGAGGGGAGTGAGATGATCCTCCATTTATGTAGCCTAGTTGATGAATCAGATATTTATCTGCTGAACCTGTTGAGCTGCAGTGAGAAAGATTATAGTAATTCCAACCAAATCCCTAACTTAGTTTCAATATCTATCCTTCAATCAATCCATCCACCGACATTAATCTGACATCTCAGTTTACCCACATAAGCCTTTTCCCGATCACCATGTGAAAGACAGAAATCGTTTCTTCATGGTGGATGCTTGTGGATAGTTAGCTTCTCCTCCACTTATCTGTTGTGTTGTGTAGCTCAGTTGGCAAGTGCATGGCGCTAGCATCCACAATGCTGTGGGTTCAATTCCTGGGGGTATCAAATACACACACAGCCTACTAAAAAGGTATGCATTCCCTGAACTGTAAGTTGCTTTAGATCAGGGTTTCCCAAACTCGGTCCCGGGGCCTCCACTGGGTACATGTTTTGTTTTTTCCCCTGTACTACACACCTTATTCAAATAACCAACTCATCATCAAGCTTTGATTATTTGAATCAGTTGTGTAGTGCTAGGGCAAAAYCCAAGACATGCACCCAGAGGGGGCCCCGGGACCAAGTTTCAGAAACCCTGCTTTAGATAATAGCGTCTGCTCAGTGGCATACATAATCTAATGACTGTAGATCAGGTATCTGCTATGAAAGAGAAGTTAGACAGAGTTGTGTAGGGGTTTGAGTTTCATTCTTGCCCCTGGTTTTCCAGCAAGGTCTGACCTGGACAATTCTGTCTGTGACTGGAAACAAAGTATTGATATTTCAATGTAACAGATCTTTAGTCTGCCACACAAAACGTACACTGAACAAAAATATAAATGCAACATGCAACAATTTCTGAGTTACAGTTCATATAAGGAAATCAGTCAATTGAAATAAAATCCTTAGGCCCTAATCTATGTACAGTGAGGGAAAAAAGTATTTGATCCCCTGCTGATTTTGTACGTTTGCCCACTGACAAAGATATTATCAGTCTATAATTTTAATGGTAGGTTTATTTGAACAGTGAGAGACAGAATAACAACAAAAATATCCAGAAAAATGCATGTCAAAAATGTTATAAATTGATTTGCATTTTAATGAGGGAAATAAGTATTTGACCCCTTCTCAATCAAAAAGATTTCTGGCTCCCAGGTGTCTTTCATACAGGTAACGAACGGAGATTAGGAGCACACTCTTAAAGGGAGTGCTCCTAATCTCAGTTTCTTACCTGTATAAAAGATACCTGTCCACAGAAGCAATCAAAATCAATCAGATTCCAAACTCTCCACCATGGCCAAGACCAAAGAGCTCTCCAAGGATGTCAGGGACAAGATTGTAGACCTACACAAGGCTGGAATGGGCTCAAGACCATCGCCAAGCAGCTTGGTGAGAAGGTGACAACAGTTTCTGTGATTATTCGCAAATGGAAGAAACACAAAAGACCTGTCAATCTCCCTCAGCCTGGGGCTCCATGCAAGATCTCACCTCGTGAAGTTGCATATGATCATGAGAACGGTGAGGAATCAGCCCAGAACTACACAGGAGGATCTTGTCAATGATCTCAAGGCAGCTGGGACCATAGTCATCAAGAAAACAATTGGTAACACACTATGCGTGAAGGACTGAAATCCTGCAGGCCCGCAAGGTCCCCTGCTCAAGAAAGCACATATACATGCCCGTCTGAAGTTTGCCAATGAACATCTGAATGATTCAGAGGACAACTGGGTGAACGTGTTGTGGTCAGATGAGACCAAAATGGAGTTCTTTGGCATCAACCCAACTTGCCGTGTTTTGGAGGAGGAGGAATGCTGCCTATGACCCCAAGAAACCATCCCCACCGTCAAACATGGAGGTGGAAACATTATGCTTTGGCGGTGTTTTTCTGCTAAAGGGACAGGACAACTTACCGCATCAAAGGGACGATGGACGGGGCCATGTACCGTCAAATCTTGGGTGAAAACTCCTTCCCTCAGCCAGGGTATTGAAAATGGGTCGTGGATGGGTATTCCAGCATGACAATGACCCAAAACACACGGCCAAGGCAACAAAGAGTGGCTCAAGAAGAAGCACATTAAGGTCCTGGAGTGGCCTAGCCAGTATCCAGACCTTAATCCCATAGAAAATCTGTGGAGGGAGCTGAAGGTTCGAGTTGCCAAACGTCAGCCTCAAAACCTTAATGACTTGAAGAAGATCTGCAAAGAGGAGTGGGACAAAATCCCTCCTGAGATGTGTGCAAACCTGGTGGCCAACTACAAGAAACGTCTGACCTCTGTGATTGCCAAGAAGGGTTTTTGCCACCAAGTACTAAGTCATGTTTTGCAGAGGGGTCAAATACTTATTTCCTCATTAAAATGCAAATCAATTCATAACATTTTTTGACATGCGTTTTTCTGGATTTTTTTGTTGATATTCTGTCTCTCACTGTTCAAATAAACCTACCATTAAAATTATAGACTGATCATTTCTTTGTCAGTGGGCAAACGTACAAAATCAGCAGGGGATCAAATACTTTTTCCCTCACTGTATTTCACATGACTGGGAATGAAGATATGCATCTGGTGGTTAAAAAGACCTTTAAAAAAAAGTAGTGGCGTGGATCAGAAAACCAGTCAGTATCTGGTGACCACCATTTGCCTCATGCAGCGCGACACATCTCCTTCACATAGAGTTGATCAGGCTGTTGATCGTGGCCTGTGGAATGTTGTCGCACTCCTCTTCAATGGCTGTGCCAAGTTTCTGGATATTGGCGGGAACTGGAATACGCTGTCGTGCACGTCGATCCAGAGCATCCCAAACATGCTCAATGGGTGACGTGTCTGGTGACTATGCAGGCCATGGAAGAACTGGGACATTTTCAGCTTCTAGGAATTGTGTACAGATCCTTGCGACATGGGGCCGTGCATTATCATGCTGAAACATGAGGGGATGGCGGCAGATGAATGGCACGACAATGTGCCTCAGGATCTCTTCATGGCATTAATATTGCCATCGCTAAAATGCTATTGTGTTTGTTGTCCATAGCTTATGCATCCTGCAGATGAAGAAGCCAGATGTGGAGGTCCTGCACTGGCGTGGTGACATGTGGTCTGCAGTTGTGAGGCCGGTTGGACGTACTGCCAAATTCTCTATAACAACGTGGGAAGCGGCTTATGGTAGAGAAATGAACATTAAATTCTCTGGCAACAGCTCCGGTGGACATTCCTGCAGTCAACATGCCAATTGCACGCTCCCTCAAAACTTGAGACATCTGTGGCACTGTGTTGTGTGCACATTTTAGAGTGGCCTTTTATTGTCCCCAGCACAAGATGCACCTGTGTAATAATCATGTTGTTTAATTAGCTTCTTGATATGCCACACCTGTCAGGTGGATGGATTATCTTGGCTAAGAAATAAGCTTTTTGTGCGTATGGAACATATCTGGGATCTTTTATTTCAGTTCATGAAACATTGGACCAACACTTTACATTTTGTGTTTGTATTTTTGTTCACTATACTTATAGAAGACTGATTGGACAGATTATAGTTCATATTTAGTTACATGCCTAATACAAAGTAAGTGTGTGCAATTGATATAAAAAAAAATTAACATTCCATAAAATATATACTTTTTACTAAGTCATTTACTACCCTAATCATGTTTGGATATCTTTACTTTTCCAATATTATTTTCCAAAGGTCAAACACATAATGTCATGTTTGTGGAGGAAAACAACAGTCAATGTAAAAGGGAATAACACACACCTTTTCCTGCCAGTGACATCCAGGGTTTTATCTGTTGTCCACATGTAAGAACAGAGAGAGGGCCGGTACTGGAAGGAGTGCATCGGTAAGCCTCCCCTTATAAGTCCCATAAACAAGGATGTTCTCTGTCAGAGCCACAAGACTACAGCTGCAAAAAGACAACCTCTCAGGGGCTAAATCAATGTAAATATCTCTATAAGTAGTCAACAGCATCAGAAGATTTGTGAATTACTATAAGAATAACACTGATGAATTTGTCATCCCCGCCCCGGATTACACAGACGCAGTGACGGTGACGTCACCATGCTCCACATTGCTCTTGATCTGTCCCAGTCTCCCAGAGTCTCATCTGTCACTGCGGTGTGATAGAACAGGGGTTGTCATGGAGACACCTGTCACCTGCTCCAGCCTAGCTGTGGGATACATGATTGATTAAAGACATGATTTGACCAACAGCTGGAGCAGTTGGATTGAGTGAACGTCRAATGGAAGCTCACAGGTGCTGGGAGGACCTCTCTAAACATGCTATATCATGGTTCTGTAGTAGGATACACCTCTACACACCATGKTGCCAGACCTGTAGGGACAATGGACGTGTCAGTGGCAGCAGAAAGTGACCTAAGTGAAATCAACATTCTAACATTAGATAAAAGATAATGGTGGATGAATGTGTGTACAAATCGACATTACATCTACATGGATGCCTGAATCAAATCTTTATTAGAACCATAATGCAGCCCAAACAAACAGGGGGGCATAAATGGGTTGTGGTGGTTGTGACGTAATGACTCCTCCTGTGCTTCTGTTGTTGACCAGCAGAGGGTATCAGTCACTCGTTTAAAATCAATACACACCAAGCTATTTTACAGTACCTTCTACCTTTGAATTTGGTACTGCATGTACCAACTGCTATAGTYTTTTTGCTGTCATGTTGATCATGTCAAGTGAAGAGTGTCATGTGGTATTCAGATAGTTTCCTATCCTCATTGTATGCCAGCGCAATGGCACCCTATTCCCTATGTAGAGCACTACTTCTGACCAGAGCCCTATGGACCCCAAACAAAAGTAGTGCAATAGGGTGCCATTTCGGACTCAAGCAATGTTTGGGTCACATTTGATCAGCACATTGAAACATATTAGAACCACTGTCTGAGGACCTCTAGTCCTGCCAATGGTCCTCACATATCAAGGCTCAGGAGAAGACCCAGATGCAGACAGTTTCGAAGTAACAAAAGTGTATTACAGAAACAGGAGGGCAGGAAAARGACAGGTCAAGGGCAGGCAGAGGTCAGTGGTCTAGAGCAGAGTCCGAAAGGTACAGAACGGCAGGCAGGCTCAGGGTCAGGGCAAGCAGAGGTCAGTAATCCAGTGTGGTGTGACAAGGTACAGAACGGCAGGCAGGCTCAGGGTCAGGGCAGGCAGAATGGTCAAACACCGGGAAAGCTAGAAAACAGGAACTAGAGAAAGACTGGAGCTCGGGGAAAATGCTGGTAGGCTTGACGAAACAAAGCGAACAGGCAACAGGCAAACAGAGAACATAGGTATAGGTACACTGGGGATAATG